>NW_017307026.1:0-9378 GCF_000935625.1 Nanorana parkeri | reverse complement strand
AAGAAAGACAGAGGGCAAAGAGAAAAAAAAAAAAAGTATAAGGGGGGAAAGGGGAGGGGGGCATGCGGGATAAATGGCCCGGTATTTAATAGGTCACTTGAGATACGATTCTCGGAGGTTTTAAAGCCTGCTTGTTTGACGGAAGACGTGCGACCGTACATTAGAAACGGTTGCACGCCTTCCATACACTGTACGATTATCGTACGATCGCGGGATTTTTCCGCGATTCTCGTACGAGAATCGTACAGTGTATGGGCACCTTTAGATTGTAAGCTCCTTGAGTGCAGGGACTGATGTGAATGTACCTATGCAAAGCGCTGCTTAAATTATCGGCGCTATAGAAATACCTGTAATAAATAAATATAAGCTTTTTGCAAAACCAGGTTCCTTTTTTGGGTATACTGGCAGATAGAAAAGCTGAAGAGTACACAAAACTACACATAATATGAACAAAGGCATTATATACACATAAAATATATGCAGTACATCTCTGCAGTTCATGTACATATTCCCATTCCTTTGAAGACAATGCAAGGACAGAAAAATACCTGTTTACCATGGCATGCACTCAGCTCCTGGTGTGGGCTGACAACACAGTGCCTTTTGATGGACTGAATTAGCAAGGAATGTTATCAGTCCTGTCCAGCTCTATTTTTACTAATCTACAAAACACTTAACCCTTTCCTTATCCCTATAACATACGGGAGGTGTATTGTGGCTGAAGAGTGCACAGGACAGAGGAAAGTTCAGATTTCTGACATGATCAAGACTGAACAGAAATATATAAACAAAGCAATTGAGAGAAGTTGTTACCAGGGCTGTGTGTGAGTCTCAGCATGACCGTGCGGTGCCACCAGGGCTGCATGCGTGTCTCAGCGTGGCCGTGCAATGTCACTAGGGCCGCGTGTCTCAGCTTGGCTGTGCGGTGTCACCAGGACTGTGTGCCGCCTCACCATAGCTGTGCGGTGTCACCGGGGCTATGTACGGGTCTCAGCATGGCTGTGCTGTGTCAGCAGGGCTGCGTACGGGTCTGTGTGGCTGTGCAGTGTCACCAGGGTCTCACCATGGCTGCATCTGGGTCTCAGTATGGCTGTGCGGTGTCACCAGGACTGTGGGTGGGTCTCACCATGGCTTTGCTGTGTCACCAGGGCTGTGTGCGGGTCTCAGTATGGCTGTGCGGTGTCACCATGGCTGTACAGTGTCACCAGGGCTGCATACACGTCTCAGCAGGGCTGTGCGGGTGGGTCTCAGCAGGGCTGTGTGGGCGGTGTGGTGTCACACGGGCTGCGTGCATGTCTCAGCAGGGCTTTGCAGGAGCGTGCAGTCTCACCATGGCTGTGCTGGGTCTCCCCTTGCCTGTTTGGGCAGGTGCAAGTAGCAGGAAGGAGGAGTACGAGTTCTCGTGAAAATGCCCAGTATTGATACTGATACCTCTACCATCCCTAAAATATAGGGATGCATCGATACCAGTATCATTATCAGTATCGGTACTAGTGCATCCCTATATTTTAACCTTTTATTTCAGGGAGTACACTGTCTATATATAGTTGTTTATAAGGTATATTATGTAAGGTATATTATGATTGAGGGTTAGTTTTTAGAGCGCAGTGCATTTTGATATATGTTGACACGTATTGCTGAGAGCACAGCTGCTGCAGGTGACCTATTTTGATCATAGAGCCGTAGCGTGGATTACGTAGTCAGAATATAAACAATTGTCGGAACAGTAATTTCTGTCACTGGTTACTGCTCTGCATACCATAGAGTTAATTTATGGCAGAGTCAACCTCTAATGGGTAGAATGTCTGAAGGAAATCTCCTCCTTACTGCTGGAGTTTTGTGTATGGGTTCTTTTTTTTTCTAAAAGCTGAATCCCTGTTCAGGTTAAGTGCATATACGGAATATGCAAAACAACACATTGTGAAAACCAAACAAAAGTTTTATTTCCCAAAATATGCCACTATTTCATATCAATTCAGCAAAACGTTGTAAGAAGTTGGGAATAGTGCTGCTCAATTTTTTGGAGATGGACAGTTTGATTCCCCGGGCCATAGTGCAAAATAGAGCATGTGCAGCCGGGAACAAGTGTGACTTTAGGCTAAAGCCTTTAAAATCGGATTAAAAAGACTTTTGGAAAACAATGTTAATGTTTGGATATTTGAACAGGCAGGCACGTATCTAAAGGAAAAATTCTGGGAAACCCTTCCACAGATATAGTACACCAATTTGATATCTGGCAACAAATTTGCCATTATTATTTACTGTATTAGCTGAAGTCCAGAAAGGTCTTGTCCCTTCCTCATGCTTTGAATTGAATGGGAAATGCGACATAGAAGACATATTGGCTTATCTCTCTGCTTAATACTACTCTCAGCATTTCATTTACACATCTGCAAAACGTATTAGCTTCTTATTGTTCTTCTCCCTGTCACAGTCTGAGCTTTAATGTGCAGGGTTTGGCAGATCAGAAAAGGCCAGTTAAAAATACAAATTTTGTTTCAAGCTGTATTTCAAGCTGAACACGGACCTGACTTGATTGTTGTCTTTTATATCATAGTGAAGTTTAAAGTGACACTAAACTCAGGAGGTAAACCTTAAAAATGCATTCAAGAACCCTAACTATTATCAAAAATGTACATTAGTTGTGTATCACTCAGCTGTAGGTCCTCAAATCATCTCTGAATTGGTGCTGACACTGTCCTTTACTATCTTTGTTCCCCATGGTCCATGTGTGTGTTGTAAAGTAGCCACCTCTCCATGCTCCCCCCAGGGATCAACTACAATCTTAATAAACCACAATTTGTAAAGTAAACATACATTTACAAGTTTACTTTACTGGTTGCATTACAAATATAATAATAATACAAACACATACACAATAAAAAGAGAACAAAATGGATGTACTGTTACATTTGCGTATTCAAAATGAGTCAATAATGTGTTATACTACCTAGACTTTTGGTAATACCGGAAAGCACAGCTCTCAATATACTTCCAATCAGCTGTTGACGTGAGAACCTCAGCTCTCATACACAGAAGAGTTAGTGTTGTTTATCCACCACCCTCTCCCCTTGGTTAATCACAGAATGCCTCGTATTCTGTGAATCGAAAAGGACCTCCAGTGCTGTGCCAAAGAGGAGATTGGGGACAGTGCTGGAGTGTAGAAAGGAGAGATAAAAAGAGTATTTTTTTTATTTTATAGGGAGGAGGAGGTGAGTGTAAACTATAAAAAAAAATCCTGGAGTTCCACTTTAACCCCTTCGTGACTGACGACGTACAGTGTACGTCGCCAGCATCGGGGCTGTTTAAACAGACTCCCGGCGACTTTTGCCGCCGGGACTCTGTTTAAACTTGTAGAGCCGACTGTCGGCTTTACAACAGAAGCGATCCTGGTTCAGGCCTAAAATGTGGAATATAACATGGGTGCAAAAATTGAAAAAAGGGCCTCAGTCATGAAGGGGTTAATCATAATTTTGCATTTTTAAAGATAGAGAAACACTACACACTAAAGAAATATATAGGTTTTCTTTAAAAGGAGAACTATGAGGTGAGTGGTTTTCACTCACCTCATAGTTCTAGCCGACCTGTGACAATGAGACTGTCACAGGTCGGCTCAGTAGATCGGGAAGTGAGCGAACACATACCGGCGTTCGCTCACTTCTCGATCCTGTCACAGCTCTCTGCCGTGACAGGGGAGGGGCTGGACTCCCCCCTCCCCACTTTGATCCGCCAGCGCTTACCGGCAGAACGGATTGGGGATGGGGCGGGTACTGCTGGCTCTGCCTCTAGATATGCAGACCCAGCTGTCACTCACGCAGCTGGGCGGATCCAGACATAATTGTCGGGATACGCTTCAGCTGCGGCGGCTCAGTATACCGCGAGCTGTGGCTCGTGGTATACTGAGCTTAGGGTGACGGGAGGACGCTAGTTTGTGTCTTCCCGTTACCCTAAGGAGAACTATGGGGAAAAGCCCTAACCCCATAGTTCTCCTTTAAATGACTTTGCAGAATATTAAACTACATACTAAAATATTATTAAATGTTTAATATCACTCAAACATAAGGTATAACAGTTAACAAATGTAAACAGTATTAAAGGATAACTATGAGGTGAGTGCTTTTCACTCACCTCATAGTTCTAGCCGACCTGTGACAATGAGACTGTCACAGGTCGGCTTAGTAAATCGGGAGGTGAGCGAAAACATACCGGCGTTTGCTCACCTTTCGATCCTGTCACGGCTCTCTGCAGTGACAGGGGAGGGGCTGGATCCCCCCCTCCCCGCTCCACCAGCGCTGACTGGCGGAACGGACGGGGGAGGGGGCGGGTACAGCTGGCTCTGCCTCTAGTTAGGCAGAGCCAGCTGTCAGTCACGCAGCTGGGCGGATCCAGACATAATTGTCGGTATCCGCTTCAGCGTCTCAGTATACCACGAGCTGCAGCTCGCATTATACTGCGGCGTCTCAGTATACCGTGAGCCACAGCTTGCGGTATACTGAGCCTAGGGTGACGGGAGGACGCAAGTTTGTGTCCTCCCGTTACCCTAAGGAGAACTATGGGGAAAAGCCCTAACCCCATAGTTCTCCTTTAATATATTTTCCTTTGTTTTTCAAAAGTAATCTCAACCTAAAATTGTAAACAATGTAACAGTAACATGACTGTGCATGCTAAACTTGTGCAAAAATAAATCAGTGCTTCTACAGTGTGATGTTATAGGAATAGTTTTACACATCAGTGTTTCATTAACTATTTACATGACGCAGTGCAGTTTTATAACTTAAACATTTTAGCAGGGTAACCTGATGGCCATTGAACCCCACATAGACTCCATCGGGGTCTAGAAATATTTTCTTTTGCCTAACAATTCATGTACCATTATGGGGAACCTGCTTTAGGCTGATCTTCTAATTCAGGGGTCTCAAACTCAATTTACTCGGGGGCCACTGGACAAATATTTTTGTCCCGAGGGGGGCCGCTACTATATACAGTACCAGTGTTAATGTCTGCACATGTTACAAGTGGCAACTGTCACCCATTCAAGTTATTGATCGGGTGACAGCTGCTGCATGTAAACGCCTGCACACCACATGTAATCATATGTGATACGCTTACATGCAGTTACAAAAACAATCACTATCCCTGGATACACAATTGTGTATCCAGGGATAGTGATTTATTCCTAACTGCATGTAATACTTTCTCATATGATTACATGTGGTGTGCAGGTGTTTACATGCAGCAGCTGTCACCCGACCATTACAAGAGAACTATGGGGTAAGTGTTTTTCCCCATAGTTTTCTTAGGGGTCACGTGAGGACATATACTAGCGTCCTCCCATGACCCAAAGCTCAGTATATCGCGAGCTACAGCTCGTGGTATACTGAGAAGGTCGCAGCCGGAACGGATCCCGACATTACTGTCGAGATCCACCCAGCTGCGTGACAGACAGTCACCACTCTCTGCAGGGAGATGATCGAGATGTGAGCGAGCGACAATATGTATTCGCTCACTTCCCGATCTATTGAGCCGACATGTGACAGTTTCATTGTCACACGTCGGCTCGAACTATGAGGATGAGTGATTTTCAATCACCTCATAGTTCTCCTTTAACTTGAATGGGTGACAGTTGCTGCATGTAAATGCCAGATTAGGGATCCTTGTGCAGGAAAACGCAAGTTTATGACACAGGAATCCCCAATCACACCTGAAATATAGGTGTGAATGGGGCCTAATACACACACACAGAAAAATACAACCCCCCACACTAATACACTCCCCCCCTGCACAAATGAAATAATACACTCCCCCCCACATTCCAAGCCTCCCTGCACACATAAAATAATACAATCCCGCCCCCCCGAAAACACATAATAATACACTCCCCTCTCCGCACACATAATTCCCCTCGCTCCCAAGCCCCCAGCACATCACAAGCTCCCCCCCTCCCTCCTTTCCTTCCAAGCCCCCTCACCTGCATGCTTGCATCTTTGCAGGGAGGAGGCACATCATCATTCCCTGGTGATCCAGTGGTGATTAGTAAGGTCTAGTGCAGATCTTACTAATCATCGTTCGGCCGGAGCTCAGAACTGTCAGAGCTTCGGCCGGAGCTGACAGGAGCAGCTATGCGGTCTACATCCGACAGAGATGTATTGCCTATAGCTGCTCCCGCAAGTCGAGCACGCGCTCCGTCACTGTGTGCCCAACTTGTCAGCTGGCTACGGGCCACATAGTAGCGGCTCGCGGGCCGGTACTTTGAGTCCCCTGTTTTAATTCATCTAAAAATAAGAGACAAAAATAATATATTTTTTCCAATTAGTTTGCAAAAAATATACCATTATTACTATGTATATCTATATCAGAATATTTTTTCATAAAGCTATTTTTTATTTTTATATTCTTTCCACAATAAACTTTACAGATTAAGTAAACTATTTATAATGATATTGAGTAGTAAAATGGGGGCTGTGTATAGGCTATTTATGTTCAGATTGCAAAACAAATATAAATCCATTATTTGTTATATTGCTTTTGGAGAATTGTCACCATCAACAAATACCTATTAAATCACCTATAGCCCTAACAAAATATGTGATTGACATAACTGATTATTCTGTCTAAAGGTTGATTATTGATAATTCTCTAATAGCTAAGTGAAGAGGGTTCTAAAACTGTCATTAAAACTTCATACACAATGATAGAATTACTGCAGAGATGACAACACCGCTCAAACTGAAATTTCAGAATAAATGGCGCTATGAGGTTTAATACAAATAGCATTTATCAATATTTTTATGTTAGCGACAAACATTCTTGCCACCCCTCGACAAGAGGATCCGAGATAGAATAGCGTTGGATTTTTCCTACTCATTCAAATAAATTACTTTTGACGAAGGAGGTGCATACCCCAAATTCTAAGCTTCTTATTCCAATGTTGTCTCTTAGGGAACTTTGGAAAAAAATACAGACATTCCCATAACCTAGCCTCTGAAACCTCTAGTTTGACACCCTTTCTATATACTCCTAACCTACCATCCAGTCTATCAGTGGACTGGTCGATTCCTTGGCGAGACTAAAGTCTCTGTAAACACAGGGATGTTATTGATAGGTTTTCGAGAACTTTTCTTTGTTTGCCAACTTTTCAAAACAGATTTGGATTTCCGTCAGAGACTGTCCTCTTACCTTCAAAATTAGCAATTTTGCACAGTCTGTATGTAGAAACTTAAGCTTTAAAACCCGTACTCCTTTTGAAATTATCTGATGTTCTAATCCTTCATCCAAGGGACTGACCTTAGCTATATATAGGATTATATTTTATTTTATTATTACAGGTATTTTTACAGCGTTGACAATTTATACAGTGCTTTACATTCACATCAGTTACTGTATATATGCTATATATATATAAATACCCCACATCCAGACTCACCTTTTAAACACTGATATGTGGAAATGGGAAAAAACACTGGGTTTCAAGATCATGCGGGAGCAATGGGTGGCAATTTGGAAAACTGCAGCTAACTCTTCTATTTGCTAGCTGCAGTTACAAGGAAAATCAATATCAAAATTTGTACCATTGATACTGTACCCTTGACAAATTGCATGCTATACACTCAAACATTTCTCCCATGTGCTGGCGATTTAACTGGGGTACCCTTTACCATATCTTTTGGACTTGTCTACGGATTCAACCGTTCTGGACATTGGTTCAGTCTACACTTAATGACCTATTGCCAAAATCTATACTAGTATTACCCCTACGGTACTTTTAAGGTCTTCCTTTTCCTCGTTACTCGTGGCCTGTAGTTTCATCGCTCTACATTGAAAAAGGACTGTACCCCCATCATACTTACACTTGTACAGCCTTATTAAGATGTTCAGAACATGTGATATTTAACAGCTAAACTGAACAATACTCTAACAATATACTACAAAATATAGGAACCCCGGGGCAACAAAGAATTAAGTTCTGATGTGTAGTGCCACTTAATGTCTTAGTAGCCCCAGCTGAGTGTATCCTGTTTTCCACGCCAGAGCTTTATGGGATTGACCAGCTGTGCTCCCTCTTTCTTTCCTTTTTCTTACTCCTTTTATCTTTTTCTCTTTTCCTTTTCGTGTGGAGTTCCTCTCCTTTTTCCCTTTCTTTACTTATTCCCTTTCATGTTCACATTCTTCTTCTCGAACAGTTAGCTTTTGATATGTCTCCTCTTTTCCGAAATTCAGATGCATCTGAATTTCTGAATGAAAAAATAACAAATATGAACGTATCCAAATTTACCAATAACGAAAATTTCAGATGCATTAAAATTTTGTTCTGAATTTAATTTATGATGTGAATGATATGAATGATATGAATTTATGAATTTATGATGTTAAATGTTAACATAGAAAAAACAGCGTGGAATCCCCTCCCTAATTCATTCCAGACCCTTTAGTCAAATAGTGTGGTCCCCCCTAAAATCCCTTACCAGACCTTTAATCCAGCAGCAGCCTGGCAGAGCAGGAAAAGCAGGAAAGGGGGGGGGGGGGGGGGAGGGTTCTGTGTAGGCCATTTATGTTCTTCGCAAGCTGTTTTTTTTTTTTTTTACTGTTTCTGTGGACTGTTAAAAAGAAAAATGTCACTATTTTTTTCTAATGTCACTTTGTTGCACCAAAAATTAGTTTGTAAATATCATTTAACTCATCCGAAATGAATTAAAAATTCGGATTTGTCCAAAAGTTCGGATTCATATTCTTGGCTGACTGCACCATAACAATCAATGATGCTATTTGTCCCTGCCACCTGCATTTCATTTGATATTACTTGAATAGCACAATATGAATGCACTTGCTGTACTAAGTCAAAATGCAGCATGTGGCACCTTTTCCAGGTGCCACATGCTTCAGGTGGATTTATTCATCTATACATGCACATTAGACATGTGTTAATGCTAACATTATTAAACAAGCCTTGTCGGCGGTTACCTAGTTACCTAATTTGTTATGCAAATGTTTAGATTTCTATATGTTAGAGAATAGACGTGTCCCAACTCCCATATAACCTTCCCTAGGTTCCTAATAAGGAAAGAAACTCTTTTGACCTGTACATAAAATAACTTTTCTAAGTACAATTGAATATCTGCTCCCACGCAGATCACTGCTGGGAATCACAGCAGCTTCTGAGTACTGAGCCTGCAGTTAAATAGTTGCTGCAGATCCCTTCTCAATGCAGAGCCTGGTACATAGCTCTTGCTTACCTTTTTTTTACTCAACTCTACTAAGGGCTTAAATATATCTTCATGCATATATTCATGTGGATCAGTA
Source organism: Nanorana parkeri (assembly GCF_000935625.1). Lineage (NCBI taxonomy): Eukaryota > Metazoa > Chordata > Amphibia > Anura > Dicroglossidae > Nanorana > Nanorana parkeri. The sequence goes on along the minus strand of NW_017307026.1, from coordinate 81 downwards.
TATCAAATGAGGAACTAGACGTGTGCGATTCGTTTCGTCTTTCCGAATCGAAATTCGGACGAATTTTCGGAAATTCGTAGA
>NW_017307025.1:838176-841779 GCF_000935625.1 Nanorana parkeri | reverse complement strand
GGGTGGACGGCGGATCCTTCCTGGCGGGTGGACGTACATGTATAGTACTTGATTTTTTTTCTTTTGCTTGCCCCATAGCGGGCGCGTACGAGCAGAATCCCGCCAGGAAGGTTAACAGCCGTTACCGGCTGTTTTATACAAGCGTTTGGCCGGCTATAACATGTATAACCCTAAATTGTGCATTACATCACTTCCGCCTTTAGCTGTCATTTCTCTGGCTGGGAGCCACAGAAGAAGCTGATGAAGCAGATCTCTGCTTCATCAGCTTCTTTGGGGCTCTCTAGGTGACATTAGTGGACCCCTTGGGTTTTGGGGGACCCTAATGTCTCCATAAAGGAGGACCTGACATTTTGTCTAGCTATTACATGGGGGGCTTTTTAGCCCCCTGTGTTATAGCAATCAAGTGTAAAAAAAAAAAAAGGTTTACAATAAAAAAAGTTTTAAAAAACAATTAAAAGTCTCATATTAAAAAATAAAAATAAAAAAGCAACCAAAAAAGTTTTTAAATTTTTTTACATTCCCCGCCCCCACGCACACATAAACGTAAATACGCGTCGGGTGCACCTACGTGCAAAAACAAAGATTACGCCACGTTACAAATCGCCGCGAACGTCGCAGTGAGAGCAATAATTCTAGGCCCATCAATCACTGATACCGCTCATCATTTTAGTGTTAAAAGCTTTTAAAATATCGCCTATGGCCAATTTTGGGTATGGTATTTTTTTTACCGTTTTGCGGGCACACGCAATTTTAAAGCTTGACATGTTTGGTGTCTATTTACACGACGTGACCCCGTCTTTTATGTTTTACCAAAAAATTGGGTAATAATAAATGTTTCCAAACATAACGTAGGGAAATTGTTTTTTTTTCAAGATTTTCAGGCCTTTTTTTAACTGCCTCCCGGCCAGCCGTTGTACTTACACGGCCTGCCGGGACCTTCTTGGATGTAAGCGGGCGTGCTAGTACGTCCTGCCTCGCCCCCCGCTCAGGCGCGCGCACGAGCCGCTTACTGTGCCCGCAATGTCCATTGGACAGTGCCGTTTCCACAACAAGGTATAGAGTCAGTGAAATCTGCTCTATACCTTGCGATCTGGCTGTGCCAAATCACAGCTGTCAAAAATGTAAACAATGGCTGCGGTTTGCAGCCTTGTCTCCATCTCCTCTCTCACACACCGTTCGGTTGTGGGAGAGAGAGGACTGAGAGCTTCAGAGATCGTCCACAGTAAGCAATTAAAGTGACATACACACACAAATTAGTACACTGTCAGTGCAGATCAGTGCAGATCAGTGTCATCAGTGTGATTCAAACTGTCATTGTGATTCAAAGTGTCATCAGTTGGATTTAAAGTGACAGCAGTGTGATTCACAGTGTGCGTCACAATATCTTCAGTGATTTAAATTGTCAGTGCGATTTACACACTCAGTAGATATCGCAGTTTCATCAGTGCAGATCAGAATCATCAGTGCGATTCAAACTGTCATTGTGATTCAAAGTGTCAGCAGTTGGATTCAAAGTGTCAGCAGTTGGATTCACAGTATCGTCAGTGTGATTTACAGTCTTAGTACATATCACAGTGCCATCAGTGCAGATCAGTGTCATCAGAGCGATTCACACTGACAGTGTGATTCAAAGTGTCAGCAGTGCGCGTCACAGTATCATCAGTGAGATTTTAAGTGCCAGTGCGATCCACAGTGTCATCCAGAGCCCCCCAAGTATACCCACTACTAAAGATGTCAAAAAATTTTTACAGCAGTGAGGAGGCATTTCATATTCTCAGCATGTCTAGTGAGAGTGACAAAGAGGCCTCCCTCTCAGATACTGAATCAGAGTATGAACCTGTGGAGAGCAGCGGTTCAGTATCCTCTGATTCAGGAGAAGAAGCTGTCCCAGCTAAAAGGCCCAGGCGTGCTGTCCAACATCTAGCTGACATGCAGCAGGCAGGCACCAGTACTGCAGTGGAAAGCACCAGTAGTGCAGTGGCAAGCACCAGTAGTGGGGTGGTCCAACATCAGCCACGAAGAATTAGACCCCAAAGAGCACATACTAGTGTACTACCAGAGGCACTTTCAAAACCCCTGTGGCAACCCACTAATTCTGCAACACCAGTCATACCCCCATTTACTGCCAATCCAGGAATCCAAGTGGAAACAGAAAATTTTACTGCAATACAATTTTTTTATTTGTTTTTTACTGATGACCTCTTCAGTTTAATTGTCGACCAAACTAACCTTTATTTTCAACAGTTCATTATAAGCAATCCCCATTCCTCCTATGCCAGACCATTTCAGTGGAGGCCTCTGACTGTTGCTGAATTCAAAATCTTTCTCGGCCTAACACTGAATATGGGACTCACCAAAAAAAATGAGCTGAATGCATACTGGTCTACAAACCCAATTCACCACATGCCCCTGTATTCTGCAATAATGTCCAGGAATAGATATAAAAGGATAATGAGATTCCTTCATTTTAGCGACAATTCAATTTGCCCTCCCAGACGTGACCCCACATATGATAGGCTCCAAAAAATTAGGCCACTCATCAATTTTTTTTCCTCCAGATTTTCAGATATTTATACCCCAAAGCAAAATATTTGCATCGATGAATCCCTCATTCATTTTACAGGCAGGCTTATTATAAAACAGTATATCCCCAGCAAACGGGCCAGGTATGGGGTAAAACTGTACAAGCTCTGTGAAAGAGACACCGGTTACACATATGACTTCCGTGTGTATGAAGGCAAGGATAGTCATTTGGAGCCCCCTGGATGCCCATCATACATGGGAATCAGTGGAAGAATAGTGTGGGACCTATTGTCACCCCTATTCCACCAGGGATACCACCTCTATGTGGACAATTTTTACAGCAGCATACCCCTTTTCAAACACCTCTTCCTCCAACAAACCCCAGCCTGTGGTACAGTGCGATCAAATCGTATTGGCTTTCCCCAAACTCTTGTCCACAAGAAGCTGAAAAGGGGGGAGTCAGCAAGTCTGAGAAATGATGAACTTTTGGCCCTGAAATGGAAGGACAAACGGGATGTTTATATGCTTTCATCCATCCACCCTGACACCTCCGTGGAAATCCAAGGAAGATCTGGCTTGTCCCAAAAACCCACGAGTGTTCACAAATACAACCTCTATATGGGTGGTGTTGATTTCAATGATCAGATGATGCAGCCCTACTTGGCAACCAGAAGATCAATTCACTGGTATAAAAAAGTTTCCATCTACCTTTTTTAATTGGCGATGTATAATTCTTATGTGATCTATAAGTCTGCAGGAAGAGCTGGCTCTTACCTCCAATATCAAGAGGACATAATTACAGACCTGGCCTCTGCATCAAAGACTGCTTCCGCCTCTACCATACCTCACTACAATATTAGTGTAGGTATGGTGAAGATTTTTATGTGCTTGAATAGATGCACGATCTCCTGTGTACCGACTTCCACATTTCTGGCTGCATACCGACCATGTCGCTGCATGCTTCCTAGACTGATCCGTGCATGTTTATCAACTACATGTCTGTCTGCCACCTGGATTGATCCTTTGCCTGCATACTCATAAACCTCTGCCTGCCGCCTGAACTGACCTCAGCCTGCTTAC
>NW_017307025.1:836138-837725 GCF_000935625.1 Nanorana parkeri | reverse complement strand
CCAAATGTAGGATTTCACTGAGTGACCTTCTCCGCCACGTTCGTGGTATGAACCGAGACATGGTTACACCCGTGAATACGGATCAAGAAATGTAATAAAAAAATAAAATAAAAGCCAAGAAAAGTAAAGAAAATAAAGTAAAGTAGATAAAAGTGAAAGCAAAGGATATAGACTGAAAGTAAAGTAGATAAAAGTGAAAGTAAAGTAGATAAGTGAGTAAATTCAAGTAAGTATCGCCTCTTTCACTGAAAATCTCTAATAAACGCTGTTCATCAATCGAAATCAGTGAACAATTGACATCTCACCCCCAGTCACCTCTATTTATTCACTGGCATCCACCATGCTTACTATGACATCACAATTGCAGCAGCCAACCAGCAGTCAGCAAGATGCTCCTTAGGACATCGCAATTGCAGCAGCCAATCGGCAGCGAGCAACATGCTCCTTATGATATCACAAGTGCAGCAGCCAGCTTGCCCAAACTAGGAAGCTGATTGGTTGACAGTTACTGCACTGTTCTCCTTGGTTTTTTTTTCCTGATGAGAAGATTACGGTGTAACGATACCAATCTATATACACAGATCTCTATATACACACTGATCTCTATATACACACTGATCTCTATATACACACTGATCTCTATATACACTGATCTCTATATACACTGATCTCTATATACACACTGATCTCTATATACACACTGATCTCTATATACACACTGATCTCTATATAATTGGAGACAACTAAATACCATTAGCAGATATGCACCTTCAAACTGAGTAAACTGCACAAAGTTTAATTATGTAAAAAAAAAAAAACAGACCAGTTAGTATAAAATACTAACAAATATACACAATATCACATTTTGTTTTTTTATTATTATTATTATTTTCTTTTTGCCTATAAACTTGTAACATCACAATTCACTCAGTATGCTCCTGCATACTGTTCATCGGGTTTTTGTAAGCGGTAGTCCGGTCGAAATTTCGTTTATTGGTCAAAATTTCGTTGCAGCAAAATGACATTAGAAAAAAATAAATGTCTTTTTTTTTCTTTCAGCCTGCAGACTGTACAAAAAAAAATATTTTCTAATGTCATTTTGCTGCAACAGAATTTCGTCTAAAAAACGGAAATTCGTCCAAAAACGAAATTTCTACCTGACTACCGCTAATGAATTTCGTCCGAATCCCAAAACAAATTTAACTGCCTCCCGGCCAGCCGTTGTACTTACACGGCCTGCCGGGACCTTCTTGGATGTAAGCGGGCGTGCTAGTACGTCCTGCCCCGCCCCCCGCTCAGGCGCGCCCCCCGCGCGCGCACGAGCCGCTTACTGTGCCCGCACTGTCCATTGGACAGTGCTGTTTCCATAACAAGGTATAGAGTCAGTGAAATCTGCTCTATACCTTGCGATCTGGCTGTGCCAAATCACAGCTGTCAAAAAAGTAAACAATGGCTGCGGTTTGCAGCCTTGTCTCCATCTCCTCTCTCACACACCGTTCGGTTGTGGGAGAGAGAGGATTGAGAGCTTCAGAGATCGTCCACAGTAAGCAATTAAAGTGACATACACACACAAATTAGTACACTGTC
>NW_017307025.1:831579-836053 GCF_000935625.1 Nanorana parkeri | reverse complement strand
AAATCTTCAAAACACTCATCATGCCACTTATTAAATACCTTGGGGTGTCTACTTTCCAAAATGGGGTCATTTTGTGGGTGTTTCCTTTGTCCTGGCACTACAGGGCCTCAAAAAATGTAACAGGCAGCCAGTGAATCAGATGATTGATTTATGTCCCTTGAAAGCCTCATGGTGCTCCTTGGATGTTTGGCCCCTCTATGTGGCTAGGCTGTAAAAAAAGTCTCACATGTGTGGTATCTCCATATTCGGAAGGAGTAGCAGAATGTGTTTTAGGATATAAATATAGCTAAGCTTGTGCTTTGTATAGGAAATAGCTTACTAACTGACAAATTTGTGTTTAAAAAAAATCCAAAAAAAATAAATCTTAATTTTCTAAAAACTTGTGCAAAAAATTGACATCTTTAAAACACCCACAATGCATCTTATCAAATACCTTAGGGGGTCTACTTTCCAAAATGGGGTCATTTTGTGGGTGTTTCTACTGTTGTGGTATTTTAGGGCCTCAAGAAATGTGATAGGCAGTCAGGGCAGCGGGGTTGTTACATTTCAAATATTTATTCCATTGTTTTGTAGTTTTGTAGACTGTATAACTGTAACACATTCTAATTAATTTACACTTATTTTGATTTTTTTTACCAAAGAAATGTAGCATAATACATTTTGGCCTAAATGTATGAAGAAAGATAATTTATTTGCACTGTTTCATTAACATAATATAAGGAAAACTGTTTTTTTTCCTAAATTTTCGGTATTGTTTCCCTAATATAGTAAAAAATAAAAATCCCAGTGGTGATTAAATACCACCAAAAGAAAGCTCTATCTGTCCCAAAAAAATGGTATAAAATTCATTTCAGTACAGCGCTGCATGACGGAATAAATGTCAGTCAAAGTACTGCAGCGCTGAATACTGAAAAATGGCCTGGCCAGGAAGGGGGTCTAAACACCTGGTCTTCAAGTGGTTAATTTCGGACCCGAATACGAAAAACTAAATAATGCAAATTCGGAATCAAAACGAAACTAAACTAAACAGATTTTTTGCTGGTGCACATGTCTAGTTCACACTTTTGTCACTATGTTTCGCCCTGATGAAGAAACCCGGCGTAGTTCTGAGAAATTGGCTATGCAATGTATGTGACCCGATTCTTCAATAAAGAACACAAGGGTTTAAGTTTATCCTTTAAGTCCTTGGTTCTCAACTGTCACCTCTCGGCACCTCTACAGGGCACACAAGGGAGCTGTACAAGCAATGCACATGTGGAAGGAGCTCTGCTACAGCACAGCAGTCAACACTGGACCCCAGGCTGAATATCCACTCCAATTCTCGTGCATTCCATTGCAGTGCGACTTGGGTCGCGACTGAATGGCCAAGGACAAATGCGGGTCCTGGGGTTACACAGGTTGAGAACCACTGTCTTAGAGCCTGTTTTCCCACTAAAGAAGGTTTTTTTGCCCCTCTAAAACAGTTTAGTTAGCAATATCCTATTAAGAAGGGTTTCTCCATTACTAAAAAAAAAGGAAAACAATCTTTAAAAAATGAATATAGCATATATAATTGTTGCACAATCTATTTTGTAATTTAATGTTATTAAAAATATCTTTCCATTTAAAACTGTAGCTGCTGTAATGTTTTAACGTTGTCAATTCAATGCAATATGGCAACCTGGAGGTATTCCGTACATAGTTGGTGTACGGAACGCCCCCAGAAAGGTCACTTCCTGCCTCTGTGTTTTGTCTGACTGAGTTTCACAGATGTCTGAATTAAGAGTATAATTTTTGGTATCCTTTGCAATAGGAATTTCAATTTTGGTGAGATACTCCCTAAGGGTTAATTAGGACTAAAGGGATGCAGACACTTCACCTTTCACTATTACAACACAGGAAGTTCATCAGCTGGTTATAATGAAGCCAGACCCTCCCATTGAGGAATCAGTTTGGAAAGGACATGCTGCAACAAACAGCTTTTTCTTGAGAACAGGAACAGGTAGGAATCTGCAACAAAGTTTGTTAAAATCTGTAATGTACACAGATCACCCAGATAGAATTGATTTTATCTCAACAAAGTGTAATTGCTCTTTAAGAAGTAGACAGTCACCATAGTGGATCTAGTGCACTCAGCCATTTCTTACCTTAACAGTCCCTGAAGTAGATGTTGCCAATTTCAAGGACCCAGTAAACAAGAGGTTAGAAACCCTCTTTAATGCCTTGTTGTCTCTTGCTGGTCCTGTCATACAATCTACGGTTGCATCCACAGCAGTGTTATCAAACCCATGCAGTTTGAACCAAAATGCATGGTTATGGATCCTGGGTTTATTCTAACAGAACCCTCCATCCTCCAAAACCTGGAACTCCTGCCCCTGCCCTTAGGCTACTGCATGGATGGACTAGCTGATATGCTTCGCCAGATTTCCAGAATGAGCCTCCAATGCATTCCTATGCCCTAGATTTTTTGGTTAAAGAGTTGGTCAGCCGAGCCCCCAAGCAAAAAGCATCTTGAGTGAATGCCCTTTGAAGGTAAAAACTATTTTTTCCCCAATTTCCTGGATACGCACATCAGTGAAATCACCAGGGGTAAGAAGAAGAAGGACAGGGCACCAGCAAGAAAACCTCTGAATTTGAAATCTAAGTAAAGTCCCAGTCATCCCTTTCAAGCCTCTTGCTCCAATATCCAAAACTGGCACTCTGATCCAACAGAAAACTCGATGTACAAAAACCACCAGGTCTGGGACCAAGCCCTCCTGTGACTATTTGCAGCCATCTGATTCCAGATAATGGATATCTGGGTCCAGGGTGTCATGTCCAGGGGATACAAGCTGGAGTTTCAGGCTCTGATTCACCCCACTTCACTACATCTCTTCAAACTTGTCCTCTTCCCTGCAAAAGCAGATGGATCAGAGTATTTCTAAAAGTATTTAAGCAGTTTGCAACAGATTTGGGGGACACACAAATGAGGAACGTCTGGAATCCAGCGTCATCAAAAACTGAACAGGTTTATGGCAAGTACCAGGGACCCATGGGCTTTCGCGGTGGACTCTCTAGTAACTCAGTGGGATGATCTATACCTTTCCCACTCCACAGCTTCTCTCTCATATTTTCCAAAGGATCCAGTTGGAGAGCATCTTGGTGTTTCTCATTGCACCGGACTGGCCCAGGAGGAAGCGATATTCAGACAAACTCAGGCTACTGGCAGACTATCCATAGGCCCTTCCGAATCCAGTCCAGAACTTCTGTCACAAGGACCGGTTTTCGATCTTGTCTCTCAGTTGGTGGATTTACCAGCTTGGCTGTTGAAGCCCAAGTCTAAAGAGACAGGGGACTCTCGGATTCAGTCATCCATATGCTCATGAGGACTAGGAAGTGGACCTTTTGCAAGGTATATCATTACAACTGAAAGCCTACTTTGCCTAGTGCAAGGCGATGAAGTACTCTGTGGACCTATCTTATCCTTTCTACAGTCTGGATCAGTGCCTAGCCTTAACCACCATAAAGGGGCAAATCTTGGCCCTGGCTGTCCTGTTCCAAGGGCTGATTGCCAATCACTGCTTAGGTCCTTCGTACAGGGTGTCACTCACATTGCGCCCCTTATCTGCTCCCCAGTGATTCTATGGGTTGTCAGTCTGGTTCTGAGGCCGCCCTTTGAACCTATTATTATGGATATTCCCCTGGCTGACCTTTCTTCCTAGGCTGCCTTTCTCGTTTCTTTTACCTCTGTGAGGTGTGTCTTCAACTTAACAGCTTTATCCAGTGAGGAACCTTACCTGGTGTTACACATCGTTTAGGTTTTCCTGAGCCCTAAGGCCTCCTTTTTCTCTAAGGTGGTACTAATCCAGTTGGTGCTTCATGGGTTAAATTTTACCAGGTGGATGTTCAGGTCTATGCCGATGCCAGTTTCCGATATAAGGTGATTCAGGCTGCCCTTTGAGCTCCCTTTTCATGAGACAAAGTTCTGTTGTGGGCCTGTTGGCATTTGTTTGCTATGTTGCTCACCCCTCAGGTGCACTGGTTGAGGATGTCCCAAGGTTAAGACTACAAGATCCTATGTCCTGCACTGTATGATTAAGAAAATAAGATTTTTGACTTCCCTTTAAAATCCTTTGCTTGTAGTAAAAAAATAATTCTATTTTCTTAATCATTCATCAATGGACACAGGGTCAGTAGAATTCAGGAACATTGGGTTATACTGCCAGCTTTAGGAGGAATTTGATACTGTCCTGTCACATAAATAATATATTATGACTCAAGGTCTGCACTGGTTCGGAGTCTTAACGGTATTAAACAATACATTTACCTTCGTGCAAAAAAAAAACCTGAATATTAGACTTTACAAACAACAAAAAGCAAACAGATCAGTTAAAGAGATTTAAAATTCCACATCTAAAAAAGAAAGAAGTCATATGATTGGAACATACTTTTTAATTTGTTTTAGTGTGATATGAATGCAGCTGTGGCTTCTTTTTGGGGGGGGGGGGGGTTAAAA
>NW_017307025.1:820198-831566 GCF_000935625.1 Nanorana parkeri | reverse complement strand
GCTGAGAAGCCTCTAATATGACATCATGGCATTGGCATCCACTTGGTGAGAGAGGCCAGCAGCGCAATCTTCCTTGCCCCATCCTCTTAGGGACCCACACAGAGGTCAGCATTCAAGCCTTACCTCTTTTTGAAATAATAGGTGTTCTAGAAGGGTGAACGTCTTTTCTCTTTGAAAAAAACCAAACCCATTTTTCCAGACATTTTAATTTTATCAAGACTATTTTTTTCTTGAATCCAGATTATCGGTTAGTGCTGAGCTGAGACGCGTTATGCAGCATAATTGTAGTTATAGTAAACAAACAATGTTCTCATGTTTATGAATGAACAGGAACACTCATAGAGGATTCCTGTTCATTGATAACAGGGGACACAGAAAAAGAGATCTCTTTTTCTATTTTAAAAGGGAAATATCAGGGGTCTGTTTAGACCCCTAATATTTCCCCGAAGCCCCTAAAAGTAAAGTAAAAAATAAAAATATTTAATAAAAAAATGAATTAATAAATAAAAATCAATATAAAAAAATTAAAAAGTTTATAAAATAAAATATTTAAAAAATGTGTTTTTGTTTCTCTGTTTTCTTGTTTGTTTATACGTTAATAAAATATGTATTGAAATAAATAATAAAAGTGATTACCCATTATATATGTGTATTGGTCAACATGTACAAAAGTATCTTGAACATTCTGAATTGTGCGCCTCTCTACGAAACAGAGGTGACCTGATGTCCTTGCCTGACCCTCCCCCTCTATACACTGATGGTTTAAAATTGATACAAAATCTGATTTGGATACACTGTAATCCTAACAGATTATCCAGCAAGAGTCTGAGAAACCAGTTCATAAATTAATCCAGTCCAAGAGAATATAAACTCTGACATACGCACAATACATAGAAATATGCAGTGTGCTTACCACTTAGTCATCTGTGATGTATTTTATAGCTGAATTGTCATTTAGAATATTTATGTATTAGAAGGCATAACAGATGTGACAAACATTCACACGGTGCAGTGTTCATGTTTTCCATGAATAAATGTGCACGCCATGGGATTGCAGGCGCCAAAAAACACTTAACCAAATAAACACACCAAAATTTGAATGAAATTGGCCGCTGCACTTTTATTGGTTTCAAATATTTAATCAAACTTTATTCATAAACCGTCAATAACTTGAACAAAAGACCAATTACATAGTTACATAGTATTTGAGGTTGAATAAAGACACATGTCCATCAAGTCCAACCTATTGTGTGTGTGTGTATGTGTGTGTATAGATCACTGAGTCATCTCGTTATTAGGAGTACTTGTACCCCTGTATATTACCGTTTCTCAGGAAATCGTCCAAAAGCTTCTTGAACGATTCCACACTATTAGATCCCGTTCACATTGAGCGATTTATCGTGCGGTAATTCCCACGATATCGCGCTCCAATGCAATCCAATGGGTTTTTTTTTTTTACTATCTATGGCAATATGTCTTTCGCACTCTATTTTAGCCGTCCGTATTGCTAGTTTGTATCTTTTATTGCTTTCTTTATAGTTGTGGAACGCCAATGCCGTCCCCTCTATCTTATATTTTATGAAATTGACCAAACATAGATTGCTCAGCTATTAAGACTTGAGCAATTATATAATCACGCACCACCATTTGTTGCCACATCCACAAACCATGCCACCCCCATTTTTTACGTGACCTCTAACAATCACAGACTTTGGGAACAAGAAGCAGACATTTAAGATATAAAGACAAAATAAAAAGATTATAAATAAGAGGCACCAAGATATGCTTGCATAGTTAGGAGGGACACCTTTGGGTACCAGTAAGAACAATGCTGGAAGTACTGCCGAACACCTGTAGGTGTGGCCAAAAAAGTCGGTGCTGCTCCACGGTGATTGACTTTTAGTGTGGTAGTAAACACTACAAGCCATACACAAGATATGCAGGGTATCCCACCCCCTCTGCCATCTTATCAGAGCCCTAAGCTGAGCAGTGAGTCCCCGGCGAGGCAGCATTTTCATCCATCTGGTATCACCTCCAAGCTCAGGTCAGAGCCTGTTTCGCACCATGGGATGGTTCACCCTGGCACCTAAGCACTGACCACAAAGCCCCACCTAGGCCATTTTATCATAAGCTGAGGAGTGAGTTCCCAGCGATGTCCCTTGGGGAACTACTGCAGAGGGGAAAAAGCAACGGAGGAGTTTTTAAAATTTAGTTTGCGGTTACTGCCGTCGAGGACACTGCCGCAGAAATTTGTTTCCACAGGGACAGACCTTTTTAAATGGGGACTGGCCCGGGGGAAACAGGGACTAATTGTAACCATCGTAAAAAGGACTACTGCCTACATCTAATATGCCAAATCTAATAATAATAAATAATTTTAACATAAAAGGGAATGGAAAAAGAATGGCAATTTATTTTACCCACAGCATTCACAAATGTAAAAGTGTATAAATATCTCCTTTAGAGGCCCTGCTCTCCCCCAACCCAGGTTTCAGTACCTGCTTTCATCAGGGGGATTGAACCAGCATTTACAGCTTTGGATCTGTAACTCACAGGTGGGAGCAACGTGCATACACATGGAACTCTTGGTTTGCTGTGCATGGACTGGATGTGACTGACCTCAGATTTTACCAATTTCTGAAGCCCTATAGGGATTTTGTGTTTTCACATTGACGTTAATTTTAAAGTAGTATTAAACTCTCAACCTTTTCTTCAATAATTAATCCAGATCAAAGAAATGTACATTGCCCAGCAAAGTATTTCTTTACATTTTTTGCCCAAGCACTTAGTCATCATGTTTCTGAATAACTGGCTCCAACTCTCTTTGCTCCAACTTTCTTGAACTTCCTGTCCAGTACAAAATCACATGGGACAGAGCAGTCTCCAGCAGTTGTCCATCTACTAGCTTAGAGAAGGGAGGAGAGTGAGGACAGGGAGCAGGGGAGTGACTTGCCTTGCTGTGCCTGTGTGTTTCTGGAGGTACACACAGCTTACTAGCACACGGAAGGGTGGCTCCATAGGACCCTGCAGGGTCATTGCACAAGGAGCAAGCTGATTCTGCAGAAAATGAAACTTTTAAACATCAAAGAGGAGCATCCATTGTAAGTGATTTCATCAGCATTTAAAATTTGTTATGGACATTTTCACTGTAATATCACTTTAAAGACATTTATGATTATTAGCACTGGCATATTATTTGTAGGAAGTAGTCATTGAATATGACCCCTTTTCACTGCAATGTTTTAGCACTTTCCACCACCGGTTGATCTTGGGTTTTTTTTTGGTCGTGTTAGAACTTAATTTCTATCCATACAAGTCAATGAGAATGCCGAAGCAACTTGATTTAGTTTGGGTTAAAGGGAGGTCAGGAGACGACCAATAGAAAGTCAGAATAAGATGTGAAGAACTCAGTTTCATCTCAGACGGATCTCAACTACAAGCACTATGCACAGTGTCTACAGCGTTAAAAAGTATACTAAATGTCATTCCCAGTTTGCTTGCAAGTTGGGAAAGCAATAAACCGGCAAACTAAGGGGGTTATACACTGAGCTGCAGAAGGCAGCCAAGCGAATAAGCGGACTGAAGTGAACTGAAGCCTATTCGGCTATTCACTGCAGAACTGTACGGCTATTTTTAGTTATACATCGGCTGCATGCGGCCCACTTCACCTCCCTTCAGTTTGGCTGAACAGCCTCAGCACATTTGGCCAAACCGAAGGGAAGAACCAGTTCGCCTCAAATGATGCAACATCTGGATCAGCTGAGGCGAACGCTGATTCCGTGCTGTTCACACCCAATTCTCAAAGGGGCCGAACAACAGAAAGTGAATAGTTGAATGTTCGGCCCAGCATTCGGCACAGTCAGAATGAAATATGTTACTGTAAAAACAAAAAAACAAAAAACACAGTGCAGGGTTCCCCTCCCAAATCATACCAGACCCTTTAGGTCTGGTAGGAATGTTAGGTGGGACCCCGATGTAACAAAAATGCATGGGGTCCCCCTACAAATTTATGTCATAAGACTTTAAAGTTGTCAACTGCTTCACATGAAACATAAACAAGCAATATTCAAAATATCACATTTTGAATGTAAATTTCAGTTAAAACACCAATGCGTTAAAATACATAAAATGTCAACTAGTATCATAATGGTACCAATAGACATATAAGTTCCCACACATCTGCACTTTGCCATTCACTACATTAACTCATACACTCTGTGATATTATAAACAACAATGTTTTTTTTCTTTCTTTCTTCAACTAATGTAGTATATGACCCAGATCCCACTTACAGCCAGAAGGCATAATGGTACAGGGGTTAACGGAGGTGTTGCAGGAGTTCCCAGCATAACAGGGTGGTGCATTCACCCCACGGCACCGTGCCATGCCATTATAGATACTGGCTGTAAGTGGAATCTGGGCCACTTACTACATTAGCTGACTCCACATTAGCACTTGATTAAGTGGATACTATTCAGTGTTGAGTGAGTCCCACACTCCTTCAGGAGATTCAGAGCAGAAAGCTGAGGAAGGTAAGGGAGGAAGGGATATGACTATATAGAATGTAAATGAAAAGAAAACAAAGTACAGAAGTTAATGAAAGGTGGTATGAAAGGAGACAGAGAAGGAAATTAAGTGGAGAGAAGGGAAGTAGGGAATAGAGGGGTGAAAACTAAGGAACACAGGGAAGGAATGAAGACATGGAAGAAAAAAAGGGTGTGATTGGGAAAGGAAGGTAAGAAAAAGATGAAAAGGAAGAAGTTGTATAGAGAAAGAGGGAAGCAATGGAATCTATGAAGGATACTAAGAAAATTATAGAGGTGGTTAATGGGGGAAGGGCAAGAAATAAAGGTGGATCAGATATGTACCGCTGAAAGATAAACTGTGTTTTTAGCCTAATTTGATTGTTTGCCCCAGCACTGACATTTCTCTTAAAGGAGAACTATGGGGTTAAGGCTTTTCCCCATAGTTCTCCTTAGGGTAACGGGAGGACACAAACTAGCGTCCTCCCGTCACCCTAGGCTCAGTATACCGTGAGCTGTAGCTCTGTAGCTCGCAATATACTAAGACGCCGCAGTATACCGCGAGCTGCTGCTCGCGGTATACTGAGACGCCGCAGCTGAAGTGGATCCCGACAATTGTGCCGTGATCCACCCAGCTGCGTGACTGACAGCTGGCTCTGCCTATCTAGAGGCAGAGCCAGCTGTACCCGCCCCCTCCCCGTCCGTTCCGCCAGTCAGCGCTGGCGGATCGGGGAGGGGGGAATCCAGCCCCTCCCCTGTCACGGCAGAGAGCCGTGACAGGATTGAGAGGTGAGCGAACGCCGGTATGTGTTCGCTCACCTCCCGATCTACTGAGCCGACCTGTGACATTCTCATTGTCACAGGTCGGCTAGAACTATGAGGTGAGTGAAAAGCAATCACCTCATAGTTCTCCTTTAATGTTTCACTTTTAGGCTCTGTTCACACCTCGAGGTTTTAGATGCATTAAAAAGGCCCTGTTTGCAAAATAAAAGTTAAATAGAGTTAAATGGTAATGCACGCAAATTGCACCTAAAATCTGGAACGTGCATACAATGCATCGCCCCTAAAATGTGCAGATGTGACCTTACTGTGATCCCAGTAGAGCAGGAGGATTATTTGGAGTAAGGCTGGAAGCAATCGAATAATATGTAACTGCTTAACTACTTGGCACAGAGGGCCAGCTATACAAAAAGCCTGTTCGTGTTTACAAATCTCTTTAAATTAGTGTGATTTATAATGATATTGTCCAAAGGTACATATGATTAAAGATGTACATTTCCATTAAATTAGAAACAACTACCGGTAACATTAGTTTTAGTGCATGATTCTGCTATAATACATTCATAAAATACCACACCAGCCTATCAGTCATAAACACATACATACATATATACATGTAAAAACACATACAAATTCACATATTTGTTCAAACTCAAACCCCTGAACACCACCCTCTCATGGCTGGCATGTCAAAGTTGCATGGAGGCAGTCTACTGGAGGTTCTATCACCTACCAACTAAATGGGAATCTGTTGAGCTTTTTCATTTATTTCCTCTAATTATATTCAACACAATTTAATTTAAAAATGAAGCATGATCCCCTCCCTTCGGAGACTGGGCCGCAGGTCAGTATTCCAACATGATAACGATAACGATTATTTAGCAAGTGTGCGGGGCCGTCTGTATGAGTGGGAGTGTGAATGGTTTTGGACAACGTTGTCAAAGGTTTTTAATGGGAAGATGCAATCTGATGATTCACTTTTTTGATGTTTGATTTTTTTCAAAAAAACTTTTTCATATTAAAGTGACATTAAAGGATACATTTTTTTCCCCTGCCCCATGTTAATGTTAGCACTTACCTTAAATGATGTCTCTTAATCCGATCTTCTTCTTCTTTCCCCATGTTTTCATCTGTCCCTCCAGTGGTGCGGCGGCTCTCCGATCCAGCGCTGACTCCTCTCTGCTAGCAGGCACTGCTGATCCACCGGTGTCTGCATGCAGGTGCACGCGTCCATAGACTTACCTTGCGTCTCTGCTCGTCTCCCGGCCTAGAATCCGAACTGTGCATGCGCCCGCCCCAAGATGCTTTGCGGTGGCCAGATCAGTCTTGTTTTCTTGGACGCGAGCGCGCAGTCGAAACAAGGTAAGTGTTAGCGCTGTTAAAGCGTTTTTTACAAAAATTTTGTTCTGCCCCGGGCGCCCGTTACTCTTGTTACGCCACTGCGGGCCGTCGAGAGGTAGGTGCGGAGTGGTGGGGGGCCCAAGTGTCCCACGCACGCTACTGCCAGCGCAGAGATGGGGGGACCGTCGGTAAACACCGGCCGGCGGATATTGAGAAAGGAGCCGGAGGAGCTGCAGGCAGCCTGGTATGTGATGCGGCAGTCCCCCGCCCCCCCCCCCCCCCCCCAATAGTGCCCGCTTAATGGTTCTGGTTTGTGATCTGCTGTGCATTGGTTCTGATGTAAGGTCTAGATTATTCAGTTCCCCTGTCACTTCTCCTACCCGTTCTCTGGAAATGTACCCAGGATAATTGGCAGAACTGAAGAATCTAGGTCAAAATAGCTCACTTTCCAACTCGCCTATATTGGTCTAGATTTATAATTCTCCTACCAATTCCCCTGCAATTAAGTTCAACTTTTAGTGAATAGACCTGCTATTTTGAACTAATTCTGTAACACGACAATGTGTATGTGGGTGGAGCTTGTGGGTGGGTGTGGCTTGTATATGGGCGGAGCACAAGGGGGCCCCATAATCTTATATTGCCCGGGGCCCCATGTGTTGTCAGTCCGCCCCTGCCTGTACTAACACACATACAACCTTGCATAGCAAAGAATTCTAATTCTTATGTGCTAAACTTTGAGTGTAGTCAACTATAGCAACAGAACCCATCTTGTACTGATCTAACTTCAGAAAAGTACATTCTGGTTAGCTGCTATGGGTTACTGCACTCAGAGGAAACTTGTACTATCAGAACACATAGACTATCATTGCCGACATCTCCTAAAATGCCACTTGCCCAGGGTGCACGCTGATTCAAGAGCTTCAATACAAATTGCAACACTGCCCCAAAAGAAGTAGGCACACAAAGAGTTAATATTTGACATTGAAATCACCTATCCTATGCTTGTTAAAGCTCATTGACAAAGTAATGAAGGCCGCTTTTAGGGAGAGGTCCGCAGATACAGCCTGCAGGTTTCTATTAGTACAGGTTTACTAATATACGTAAATGTAGGGTAACACCACTTTTTGGATATTCAACATGTCCAGTGTGGGGGATGAAAGGTTGGCAGTATGACAACCAGAGGTTAAAGTGACATTAAAGTCAGAAATGTTTTTCCCCTTCCCAATCCTGCTGTAGGGACTTACTTTAGACGATGCCTCTTTATTTGATCATCTTCTTCTTTCTTGTCCTTTTCAGATGTCCCTCCAGCGCTGGGGCGGGTCTCCGATCCAGCGCTGACTCCTCTGTCCTCTTCTTCTCTCATGTACAACGGGGTCTGTGCGGGTGCACGCTGCTCCATAGACTTACCCTGTGTCTCTCCTCATCTCCCGGCCGAACATCTAAAGTGGGCACGCGCCCGCCCCAAGATCCTTTGCGGCCGCCCGAGATTCTTCAGATGTTCGGACGGGAGCATGCGGCAAAGACACAGGTAAGTTTAAACCCTTTTTAAACAGTATGATTTCTTATGGACAGTTCTGGCAGTGAATCTTTTTCTCAAGCATGTTTGGCTGTAGAATGTAGCATCACTTTTTTCCCTTTTTAATTGGCTTGTATTACATACAGCAACTTTTTTTGATCATCAACTAGTAAGAGGCCGGTTATGAGAATAGAAATGACCAGTTGTTTGCTGTCCCTGTTCACACTGATTCAAAACTGTGCCACTAGCTCATTTCAATCAAACTCTTATTAAGGATTAGGATATGAAAGATAATAAAGCAGTGTAAAATTTGGTCAGAGGGAGAATGTTAAAGCTCTATCATGCAAAGAAGAAGCCATATCTGAACATGTTCCAGAAACGCCGCTGTCTTCTCTGGGACAAAGCTCATTTAAAATGGTCTGTGGAAAACTGTTCACTCGAATCAATCAAAACTTGGTAATTTTTAGCAACCATGGGCGCTTCATTCTCCGAAGTAAAGAGGAAAGGGACCCTCCGGCTCGTTATCAGCAATCACTTCAAAAGCCAGCATCTCTGATGGTATGGAGGTGCATTAGTGTTTATGGAATGGGCAGCTTGCCCATCTGGAACCGCACCATCAATGCTGAAAGATATATCCAGGTTTTAGAGCAGCATATGCTCCCATCCAGGCAACATCTTTTTTCATGGAAGGCCTTTTATATTTCAGCAGGATAATGCTAAACTGCATACTGCATCGTTGGCAACAGCATGACTTTGTAGTAGAAGAGTCCAGTTGCTTAACTGGCCTGTCTGCAGTCCAGACTTTTCACCAATTGAGAATATTTGGCACATATGAAATGAAAAATACAACAAAGAAGACCCAGGACTGTTGAGCAGTTAGAATCCTATATCAGGAAAGAATGGGCCAACATTCCTCTCTTAAAACTCCAGCAACTGGTTTCTTTAGTTCCCAGACGTTTACAGAGAGACATCAATTTCAAAATTACCTTATTTTTTTCTTAAAATGGTAAATTTTCTCAGTTTAAACATTTGATATGATTTCTATTTTCTATTGTGAATAAAATCTGGGTTTATGAGATTGCAAATCATTGCATTCTGCTTTTATGTACATTTTACACAGCGTCCCAACTTTGTTTGGAATTGGGGTTGTATTTTATTTACTTCCTTGATCTTGTCTGTTCTTATTTTCAGTCATCACACATTTTTCAAGTATTCCTCTATCCTAAAGCTTTCTCTTTTTGAACTCCTTTCTAATTCTAGAGACCACCAACTTTCAACTAATATTAAATCTGTGTTACCAAAACAACCCTACATGTTTCTGCACTATCATACATTCTTCTCGGCGCTGCAATGTGATATTAGCTCATAGTGCTCACTCAACAACACACACACATGTTATGGCTGCCACTAGTTTCTTTCATTTGTATTTATACCCTCTTAATAACGTTGGTGTGATGACATCATTGCGTCAGTGCTATTAGATGTCATTAGATCTGCCTCTATGATTGAATGTCACCCTTCCCCTTTTTCATACAAGGAATGCAAAACCCACTTGAAACAGGTCAAGTGAGGCTCAGAATGAGGTCAACTGCAGGCCAAATGCACCTGCCAATTAATTCTGAATGTTCTCAGAAGCATCTCAAACTGATTAACCAGTTGACATCCGCGGTGTTAAACCCCCTTCCCATCCTGAAAAAAATTGCCGTCTGGAGACGGCAACCCGCAGATGCTGCAGTGCCGTCCGTCCGTTTTTTTACTACGGGCGGACGGCAAGAGGTTAAAAGTGTCAGTCTGAAGATATTAGAGGTGTTAAAGTGGCTGACAGCAGCAGCATTTTAATCAAGGCGAATAGGCCAAACAAGTGTATGCCTAACTTTAATTTTTACTATAGGGATATGGGGTTTGGTGAATGTGAATGATAGAATGTGCACACTTTTTTTGCATTTAGTTTTATTTTTTCTTTCAAATGATGCAGCAGCATGCTGCAAACAAAAGGCAGCTCCAAGAAGAGATGGTCAGCAACAAGTGAATCCTGAAATAATAAGTTGCAAATACTCTGTATCGCGGCCGATACCGATGCTTGTATCGGTATCGGTGCATCCCTAATAAGAACTGTCAAAAAAGATGGCAAGAGTATGAGTGCCCAAATGCTAGACATCATACTTGTTACTGACACAGATAGTTGTCCTAATAGGGACTTTTAGGTTAAAGGAGAAGTACTGGGAGAATAAAACATACTGTCCCCGGATGCTTAGAGCTGGTGTGGGACACTGCAAGGCAGTGAGAGGCAAGAGGTACTGCTTGTACAAGAGAGACATAAAGCACTGTTTGTTACAGAGAGGCATAAGGAACTATGTGTAAAAAAAACACAGGAGACGCTGCATACAATGGCGGTATTAAGCACTGTATCAAATACAGAGTTGTCAGGCACTGTGTAATAGAGGAGCATGGAGCACTTTATATAATAAAAAAGATCAAGGAAAATCATAGCATACTACAAATATGTAGTAGAGACACGAGACACTGTGTGTGGCAGAAGCATAAGGCATGACATGTAACAGGTGTGGAGCAGTATATGTAACATAGAGGCATAATGCCCGTGTAACAAAGAGACATAACATATTGCATGTAACAGAAGGATCTGAGGCAAAGTATGTGGCAGAAAAGTAAAAGGTATTGTGTGTAATAAATAGAGAGGCATAAGGAAATGTGTATAATAAATAGAGACATGAGGTACTACCTGTAATACACAGCCATGAGGAGCTGCATAGAACAGACAGGCATTAGTCAATGTTTTTGGGCATAAGGCGCTATGTATATCAGAGCAAGAGGGGCACTGCGTATAATATAGAGGTTTGTGGCACCTCTATGCACTGCATATAACAGAAAAGTATAAGAAACCGCATGTAACAGAGTGGCATGATATACTCATTGTAAGACAAAAATGTATAAGGCACTGCATATAACAGAACGTTATAAGTCAATATGTGGAATATAATCTTACAGGAACACAGCACGCTCTTACACATTGCATGCAGCAACTATTTTACCTGCAAAAAGTAGCGTGATGATAAATCTTCTTTTAAAACAGCTGTTCCATTACCATCTGTTTTGCCATATTCCCAAACAGATCGCCACGTTAATTTGTAGGTATTATGGGGGCTTGTTTTTATGGGGGCATGTTTTATGTGCAATAGTACCCCCCCCC
>NW_017307025.1:760032-820186 GCF_000935625.1 Nanorana parkeri | reverse complement strand
CCCCCCCCCCCCCTCCCTTTTCAATTGATATTTATTTTGATAAACAATTTTACATACATGTTTAGAAGTCCAGGTGAGAAGGACAGCCACAGTCAACAGCCAGGTTGCCAGAGGATGATTTCTCCCTCGCTCTCTGATGTAACTTCCTCTCACTAACAGGAGAGAAACAGAGAGAAGGAGGGAGTGAAGGGAGTGAAGACAGTGCCACCCGGCGCTCGCCACTCACTGCCCACCACTCGCTGCCCGCTGCTTGCCACCCGCTGCAATGCTGCCAGGTGAGGTTTTTAGTCTGCGGCTCTGTCCGGTTTGAATCCTGTTTTCTGGGTGTGAGGTGGGCTTGCACCCAGGCACAGGATTCCAAACCCAGACTGTAAGGGTGAATTCCGGACGGGTGGCAACCCTAGCCCTGACGCCTATGGCAAGGGGTGTGCGGCCGAGCGGGGCGGGATCAAGGTCCCTGGCGGGCCGGATCTGGCCCGCAGGCCGTAGTTTGAGGGCCCCTGTTTTAAATTATTTTAGTTTGTTCCCTTTACTGAATAACACAAGAAAAGCCCCGTCTGTTGTGTTTATTTTCCATGGTGCCAATGACTTGAAGGCCTAGGAGCAGCCAACACCTATCGTTGGTGACACGGATAATAAAGCTCTAGAAATCTCCACATGCGCAGCCCACAGAAAGTTCATGACACCTTGGAGGGATTTCCCAAGTGTCTGATTAGACATTTCATAATTTTAAATCTATCTCTTGATATTGCTTGATAAGTGCTGTTAATATGTATATTATATTATATTGTTTTTTAATAACTCCAAAACGACACCCAGATATAACCCAGAAACTGTTCTGAAATTGGGTGGATTAAATAATTTGAATTAAAAAAAATATTTAAAAAATAGCTGGCTAGCACTGCCTAACAAGACCATAATCTCACTTGACATTCTCACTAATAGCCTTTCCTAATTGTCCTGGTTTGTTCCTGACCCTTGAGCAAGTAACAATATTGAACATATCCTCAATCTTTCAAAAACTGCCCGTGCCCGTGCACCATCCCCCAACATTTCCCTTGAGATTGATAATACAACTACTGTATCAAACCCTCCCCCCATGCAATGGTCCTAGGTGTCATTCTGGACTCGGACCTCACCTTTCCGCTTCACATCCAATCACTATCCAAACACTGCCGCCTTCACCTTCGTAACATCTCCAAAATATGCCCCTTCCACGCCAATTAAACCACTAAGCTACTCATACACTCGCTTGTTATCTCTCGTCTTGACTATTGCAACTGCCTCCTCATTGGCCTTCCACTACACAAGCTATCCCTCCTTCAGTCTATCATAAATGCAGCTGCAAGACTCATCCACCTAACTAACCGCTCAGTGTCTGCCACCCCCCTTTGCCAATCCCTCCACTGGCTTCCACTAACCCACAAGATAAGATTCAAAATATTAACAACCACTTACAAAGCATTCCACAACTCTGCCCCGGCTATATGTCAAATCTTGTCTCAAAGTATCGCCGTAACCGTCCCCTCCCCTCTTCCAAAGACCTCCTGCTTTCCAGCTTTCAAGTCAACTCCTCCCATGCTCGCCTCCAAGAATTCTCTAGAGTCTCGCTCATCCTCTGGAACTCTTTATCCAACCTGTCTGTCTATCTCCCACTCTGACGGCCTTTAGGCAATCCCTTAAGACTCATCTCTTCAAGGAAGCCTATTCCACCTCTAACTAACCACTGAACCATCATGTTCTCAAAAAGTCCATCCCCACACAGCTACCTCCTCATGTATCACTTTCCCCTCCTTTTTAGATTGTAAGCCCTTACAGGCAGGGCTCTCCTTACCATCTTGTCTTGAATTGTATTGTGATTGTAATGTCTTCCTTATATTGTAAAGCGCTGCGCAAATTGTTGGCACTATATAAATCCTGTATAATACTATAATCATAATATCCTTTTAAACAGAAAGAGCTATTTCCTGATTCAGTGAGAAGAGGGGACGATGGATAGAAATTTAACTACACTCAATGTTCACAGTCTGAGTTGCTCTAGTATAATTTTACAGGTAGGGGTCTATAATTCTATTCAGGCAGAATACACAAATCTGCATATCGTTTGCATATTATGTAGATTCAATTTAGGACAATTCATACTTCTCTCCCCATGAGGAAGGTCTGTCATTATATCAAGTAGGTTATGAAGAGAACACTGAGCACACAGTAGAACCCACGAGAGAGAACATGGCCCAGATCTCTGTATTACAATGTCTAGATTTCAATAACACTATTGCAAAGTCATTTAGAGATTTTCTCGGAGAAGCAGGACTTCAATGGCCAGTTCAACTGCCAATGAGCTTTGGAGAAATATTGTCCCAGAGGGCCATCTGAAAACAATGTAAAGCCTAATGTCAAAATAGAATGCAGGAAAGCAAACAATGTCTGCTCAAATAAATATATAACTAGCACGGGAAAGGTGCACTTGAGTAGGGTATTACACTAAACAATATAAAAAATGTCCATAACATACCCCACTTTGTAGTCGACATTGGTTCACATGTATTTTTAAAAATGTATGAGTCCTCTCCCAAACCAATGTCTCTTTCTTCCTATTCCTACTATAATATCTCAGGACTGTATGTTTGACACTCTTTAAGAACCATTCTATAACATATGAATCAATGACCTTTGTTAGTTCTTATTTCTGTTTTTGGTGTCATCCGCAAACACGGAAATATCGCTGTTAACACCCTCCCTGATGTCATTAATAAATAAGTTGAACAATATGGGACCCAGCACAGAACCCCGAGGCACACCGCTCATTACACTAGCCCACTCTGAAAAGGTGCCACTAATGTAACTGTAACTAATGTTGAATGTACAACTTGTACCTTACACTCCTTTTATTCCGAGTTATTGTACAACTGCATTTACACCTAAACTTTGTTTGTGGAAATTCTTTGTTTACCATTGCTAATAAAAAACTATTGAACAGTAAAAAAATGTATGCAATAAAAATATCTGCTTTTTGCCTAAAGCTTGAAACACTTTGAAGAGGTATTTTCATGCTTGGGAATTGTTATATTATAAAATGTAAGGGATACAGAATGTTATGTGTCACATTTTTTGTGCTGCTATGACTAAATGCCATCCACAACCAAACTGTCCAGCATCAACTCTAAGATCAATATCAGCTCGCTAAGGTAATCATTGTACCAATCAGGTCAGGCCTGTACCAATTTTAGAATCTAGAAGTCAGCTCCAAAATGTTATGAGTCTGCAACATTGAGGATTTGATCTGATGCATGTTCGCCAACCCCCAAGACAGCCATACATATATACAGCTCTCTTCAAACCACCCCGCATACACACATACATGACAACAGATACATGTACAGTTCTATTGAACATCACCCCATCCCACCGCACACACATAGCATCCATATACCATATATACAGCTCTCCGCAACAGGCATATATAATGCTCAAAACCACAATATAGAAAAAAAGCCTGTTTATGTTACAGGTCCCCTGTGTCTGGAAAATATATAATCTGGGTGGTTTGTAATAAATTTGTGAGTCAATAGTGTGCATTTTAAAAGGTGTTTAAAAATGGAAAAATTACTTTGTGATAAAAGGGTCAGAACTTATGTATTAGAAGCTAAGCTCTGTGCGAGGTGGGAAACCAGTTGTGAGCAGACTTAAAGAGAGTGATGGTCAGCCCGAGGCTAATACGACTACCATATACCCATTTTTCTCTTAGCACTAGTTAACCTTAAAGTGACCTATGCATGCCAGACTAAATAACAGTCCTTTGAAAATGTTACAATTGTTTTTTCTATATATCTCTAGAATTACTTTAAATGTAATATTTGTTGATGATGTGTCTGAAGCTATATCACAAAAAAACTCCAGCTCAATATCCACACTCTGATAGGACGATATCCACACTCTGATATGCCAATTTGCTGTCTGGCTAAACTTGTATAGATCACAATGCTTTCAAGTTTCAGTTAGAATTCAACCTTGGAGAATAGATCTTCTCCAGCAGCCATCCCAACCTTACTAGTCAGTGTCACTATAAGAACAATCACAACACCATCCATAATAGTCGAAATTTGGAATGTAGACTTGATTTATGGCATGTAGATATCCCTGACCGTTTGGTGTAGATGGGTAACCGAGCTGCATTCCTGACGTAAAAGTAATAAATCTTTTGTTAATGGATAACATGGTTTAGGCAAAAAAAAGACATATTAATGACTCTCTGGAAACTGGCTAGACTTCGGAAATAAAATCTAAGTTAAAAATAACAGAAATAAAATTAGAAATGTAAGAGTATTTAAACCCTAACACTGAACTTCCCTTATTTGCTCTCTTTTGGCCTGTTAAATATACTGTTGAAAACATTTTGTTATATCTGTTTGATAATTGCAAAAAAAAAACAGAAAACGTTGATCCTGACAAAAATCTTTTGAGCCTTGTCCTC
Source organism: Nanorana parkeri (assembly GCF_000935625.1). Classification (NCBI taxonomy): domain Eukaryota; kingdom Metazoa; phylum Chordata; class Amphibia; order Anura; family Dicroglossidae; genus Nanorana; species Nanorana parkeri. The sequence continues at coordinate 815,712 of NW_017307025.1, read as the reverse complement.
AGCCTTTATTTGCTGTTAACAGTTATCATTGTTTCTAGCTATCTGTGTGGATTACAGGACACATCCCCTCTATGTTAGGAAAAAGAAGAGGGGGGTATTCTGTACACTTCTTGTCCTAGGGTGACTCATACAGTACAGTGAGAGCAAGTATGTTACTGGCAGCATACACGAGGTAAAAACAAGAAGATAAAAAATGTAGCCACCACATCTTCAGTTTCTTCTTGGGTTTATATACAATGTATAATAATCCAGCCCAAACCTTTTTTGGGGGGTTCAATAAAGTAGGGACAGTTTAGAACCTCTGAGTTTTATTGATTTTGCCTAGGCTTCTTATCCTGGTAACTAAAAAAATACACAAGGACAGAACCACCCATAAAAAACCATCAGAAATTCTAACCCCACTATTTAGAAAAGGTTTTGGTTGGAGTTGGGCTTTAAAACACAATACAACTTACTGTTTAAATTAGATAAATACCAATTATATCCAAACAAAACCTATGCAAAGTCTTACTGTCTTGCTGTACATATTGAGGTAAATACCAGGAGTATGTATTCTAACGGTGAGCATTGCTGGAGTACAAAGCTAAATTTATATCCTTGAAAAAAACAAACAATTATATCGGTAATGTGTGCAACAAAACTGGTAACCAGGTCTAGATGATGGTCGGAGGGAAAAGGGACGTTTGAGTGCACCTGAGACTCCTGTACAATGTTCAGTCTAGTCAGTGGGTATACGTCATTGGTAGCAGTGGGAGACAGAAGCTACTGCAGAAAAAAGTATTGGTAAGTAGTCATCAAAAATTCCCATGGGGACCAGGTTTTGGTATAATTGTGTAAGATATTTCATGTTGTGGATGTAGTAAATGCGGGATGCCCAGGATGAAGGGGTTTAGTTCAAGAGGAGGGGTTTTGCCCAATAAAAAAGTGTTTAAATAGAATTTGACGATTCCCCACAAGGGTATTATTTGAGCAAGGATCCTAGGAAGGCTCCTAGTTTTCTAATGGATAATATCCCTGGATCGGAAGAGGGAGTAATCCAGCCAGTTAGGAGGGTATAGGGTAGACCAGGTGGTCAAGTGGCATAAGTAGGCAGCTAGGTAATATTTAATGATGTCTGGGAAGCCAAGAGGCTCCTTTGAGACTTTGAAGTTGGAAGAAACTGCCTGACTAACTTATGTTTGTTGTTGTTCCAAGTGAAGTTCAAAATGTCTTTTTGTAAAGTTTTGAGTTCTTTTAGAGGGAATTTGATTGGTGGGGTTTCATAATGGTAGGCCAGTTTAGGTAGGAGAGTCATTTTAATTAAGTTGATTTTAGTTATTTTGCCCATCCGGGGCAATTGGAAAAAGTATTTTATATTCTCGGGAACAGTGGGATAAAATTAGCACTCGATAATTTAGATACTTGGGGATGAAGTATATTCCTAGGTGATGCACCTGGAATGTATTTAGCTGATTTAAAACAAAGGTTCAATTGAGCTTTAAGTATTACAGAATGTCAGGTCTTGTCAACTAAGGGGCCAAGAAGTTTGACTGTAATATGCCATTAGCTATTGACATTACATTGTAATATACCATTAATAAATAAACATTCCTGTTGTATCACTTTAAAGTAAATTATACCATTTTAGCTCACCACAAACGCTACATCCAGACACAAATAAGTACTAGGAAGTAATATTTCACTTTTCTAAGCATGATGGTTTGGGTCAAGTAATTTGAAATAATTTAAAAGCTTTCTTTGTGTTACAATGATTACTGAAGGAAGTGTTAAATGATGCTGAAAACACATATAAAATTGCATATTATGACCACAGAAAAACTATTTGATCATTACAATTTTAAGCAAAGCTCTACATCATCCAAGTGGGAGTCACATTAAGTATATTATTATTATTATTATTATTATACAGGATTTATATAGCGCCAACAGTTTGTGCAGCGCTTTACAATATACATTTGAAACCTTTTACTTCTTTTTAAATTGTATGTTTCATACTGTAATTGCATAGACCATTTTAAACATTTTTCTTTTCTTTTTAACGGTTTATTGTACTTGTAATACAAAATATTTAATTTGATGGATCACAAAAAAAAAATAATTATCAAGCTGGAAGCAATAAACCAAAAAAATAATCAATAAAGCCTATAAAAAGACTACTGCATGTCAATCTTACTTTATTCTATATTGCAAAAGGCTGCTGTTTAACGTTTACTTCAAATGTGTACCAATTATTTTATAGTTCTCAGATAATAATGATTTGGCTTCCCCTGTGCTGTCAATGTACCTCATGGAGAAAAGATATGGTGTCGGTAAGTATGTCAGGACCAGATTGATATTGGGGGGGGGGAGAGGTTAAAAGAACCAATTTGCCTACTTTGTGTCAGTACAATGAGAAATCATAGCTAGAAAAGACAGGAAAACTGTCTTTCTTCTAGCAATTAAATTCTAGGTGTATGGACCCGTCGTGAGTGAACTGTAAGGACTGCTATGAGGAGGTATCAAAAAGTAATGCCTGCTGAGATATAGAATGTTTTATACAGAGATGGAAACAATGAACACATGTATACATACAGTTAGCCTCTACATTCCTCTACTAAGGGTTACCCTTCCACATAGTCCCCATCACAGTTGATGCATTTGCACCATAGTTTTAGCCATGCCTCCAATCCGGTTTGGAAAAATTCCACAGAGCACTCTTTGCTCCACTGCTTTATCGCTGTTTTATCTTTCTGCAGGTCCTCAAATCTCATGCCATGGATGTAATCCTTCATTGGCCCAAACAGGTAGAAGTCAGATGGTGCCCAATCTGGGCTGTAAGGTGGATGAGGAACCGCTGACCAGCACATTTTGGCAATCACCTGATGCAGCTGTATGGCATGGATATATTTCTCCTGATGGCTTTCTTATTAAAGTCCATGAGAATGATGCCTTGGTCATCGCAGAACATGGTTGTCATGATCTGGTAGATTTGAATTTCTTTGGATGAGGAGAGCTTTAATGGCGCCATTCAATGTCTTGTTAACAATTTCAGTTCTTCACTTTTTAAACTTCTTTACCCACCGCCTAACATTGCTCATGTCAATTACTGCATCACCATACACATTCTTCAAGCGTGTATGGATCTCAACAGCTGAATCACACTCTTTTGTCAGAAATTCAATTAACGTTCTTTTTTTGCAGCCTCTCATCAGTGATTCACAAAAACAGAAACACACAATAATTGAGATAGACCATATGTATGACATATATCAGGCATTTTATTATACGTTCACATGAAAGGCAGATATTAAACATGGTTATACCCCTTGTATAACAAGAATCCAGCCAGAGGGCACTGACGGTATTAAACATGGGAATGTGTTGGTGATCATCAGAAAAATTATGTGTGGGTGTCTTTTGTGCTGCCCCTGGCAGTCCTGATGTTCTAGACTATAAATAAGTTGGCGAATCAGAAATCCAGCCCTGGTTAGGTTAGAGAAACAAAAAGACAAAAGACAAACGTGCCACAACAACACATTTTTACAAACCACAACTGCCTATTATCTATCACAACGTAACAGTAACATACAGGTGAAACTCGAATAATTAGAATATCGTGCAAAGTTCATTTATTTCACTAATGCAACTTAAAAGGTGAAACTAATATATGAGATAGACTCATTACATGCAAAGCAAGATAATTCAAGCCGTGATTTGTCATAATTGTGATGATTATGGCTTACAGCTCATGAAAACCCCAAGAACCCCAAATCCACAACCTCAAAAAAGTAGATTATTACATGCAATCAATAAAACAAGGATTGTACATAGAACAATATCGGACCTCTGAAAAGTGCAAGCATGCATATGTACTCAGTAATTGGTTTGGGCCCCTTTTGCAGCACTTACTGCAATTACTTTTGCACGATATTCTAATTATTCGAGTTTCACCTGTATATTACCTGCAAGAACATATTACTTTACAGCTTACGATTATTTAATTCTGCAGCCTGTTATGGCTAGACATGGGCATGCTGGAAGGGGTGTTCTATTACCCCCCCCCCACCCCCACCCCCCATTTGTTGTTTTCCACCTTGCCCCCTTTGTTAATTTTTTTTCTTTTTTCCCCACTGTCCTCTGACCTATCCCCCTTATCTGTACTCCTTATGTTCTTCTCCCACTTCCTTTCCTTATCCAATATATTTATACCTGCCTTCTATTATTCTTCCTTTCTTTCTCATCTCTCTATATGCACATGTACTGTATTCTACTGAGATGATAACTATACACCCCAATGTATACCAATTATCAACGTAAGATGCACCAGGGGTGTGCTTCACTTACATCTCAAAGTCCAAATCCCATTCGCACTGCCACGGTCTCAAAACCACAAGGTATGGTTGCCGGTCGGGGGGCGTGGCCGGAATGCTGCTGATGGGGGTCAAAGCCTGCGGACTGAACTTTGCCGATCTGATGGCCAGGCAAGGAGTGTACGATCGCCTGCCATCCCTGCCAGTCTCCCTGGGTATGGAGTGCTCCGGCATCGTTGAGGAGCTGGGAGAGGGGGTGACAGACAGACAGGTTGGAGATAAGGTTATGGTCCTCAACAGATTTGGTTTATGGCAAGAGCTGGTTACTGTTCAGACTAGCCACACATTTATCATGCCAGACGGAATGAGCTTTGAAGAAGGTGCAGCCTTGCTGGTGAACTATGTAACTGCCTACATGATACTGTTTGACTTTGGCAATCTGAGGCCAAAACAAAGCGTCCTTATCCACATGGCAGCAGGTGGTGTTGGTACTGCAGCAACACAGCTCTGTAAAACTGTGGATGATATTACAATATTTGGGACCGCTTCTTCTTGCAAGCATGAAGCACTTAAAGAACACGGTGTCACTCATCCCATTGACTACAGGACGAGTGATTATGTGGATGAACTTCGGAAAATCTCCCCTAAAGGTGTAGACATAGTGATGGATCCCCTGGGAGGTTCTGACACTTGTAAAGCCTATAACCTGCGGAAACCTATGGGAAAACTGGTAATTTATGGAGCTGCCAAGATGTTGACTGGACAAAAGAAGAACCTTGCTGCCTTGGCAAAGACTTGGTGGAACCAGATCAGCATAAATGCTATGCAGCTTATTCCATCGAACAAAGCGGTGTGTGGCTTCCACCTGGGCCACTTGGATAATGAAACCGAGCTGCTCACCGATGTTGTGGTTAAACTGCTTGACATGTACAAGCAAGGGAAGATCAAGCCCAAGATTGACAGCATATATCCTTTTGAGCAGGTTGGTGATGCCATGAGACAGATGCAGGAGAAGAAAAATGTTGGTAAAGTGATCCTGGTCCCTGAAGTGCCAAAAGAAGAAGCAAAAAAGGAAGAGAATTAGAGCTGCAGAAGCGAGCGCTGAGTCCTGCAGATTGTGAAAACTGTCCTGTGTGTGTTTGGGGAAGAATGTCTGAGCCCTCTTGTCAAATGCCTATATACCTGCTCACTTGCTAGTAGGTTCTACAAGAGCATTTGGGTGTGAGCATATACCTGCGGGTATAGAATTTGAGAAATCTCACTTTAAACTCTGAACTGCACATGATTTAGCAAAGAGAGTCCTGAGCCAATCTCTGGGGAATTTGTTTTGTCTTAGTCTGCTGCAGTTTCGGAGAATTTTCATTGTACTCCCTATAGGTCTGTACACATAACATTCCAGATATTGGGTTGCAGTTATGCTGAGGGAAAGTAAAATATGTCCGGTTTCCACCATCAGGCACATTAACTAAGATGGTTCATGATGTTAATGCTCGACTCTTGGTACAAACTGTTGTTACTGATGTTTTGTTAAATAAAATGTTCTCCTTTTGGATTTTCATTTACCTCTCTTTTTTTTTTTTTTCCTTTGCAAGAAAGCTGTGGTAATCAACCATCCAAGCTTACTAATGGACGTCCGCTTGATCATATTTAAGGGAATTGATGTAAAGTCTTATACTTTTTCTAAAACGGTCACTTACCCTAACACTTGACTGCTTTGTAACATTCTACATATGGTCAGTTGACTGCCACAAACGTTCATTGATGCAGTGTGAATTTAAGGAACAACAATGCTGGGTAAACGCCATCAGGTTAAGGAACAACAATGCTGGGTAAACGCCATGAAAACACTGATGTAATGCACCCACAGTGGTGTTTAAAGTCTCATAAAAACGGCTGGTTATGGTTTATAAAGAGCCCACACTGGAAGATTTTAACGAATGTCTGTATAAGGAAAGAGGGGTGCCATTGTCCTGGTCGGTGCAGGAAGACATGGACAGCTATGGAAACATGGACCAATTTGAAAGGGTTAAAACTGACAGTTTTTTGTTTGGAGAGATTGCCCCTTCCTCTCCTGGCAGGAAGTAAGGGGAGATCACCTCCTAATAAAAACCTGACAGGGGCTCGAACCTTCTCTGCTGTATCCAAAACGTTTTAAATTTATTTTGGCTTGTATTGAGTCATGGCAGCGTTGGCTCCTAGCTTTGTCTTGGTCCACAAGCCATCTCTACCTGCCATACTTCTGATTCTTCTGCCTACCTTTTGCAGTCCCTATCATCTCCTGTTGCGTTATTTATAATGCTACAGCAGTGGCGCAGACCCAGAACCTCAAATTCAGAGATCTGAGACGTATACTTACAAGTGGTTTGCCTCACCAGCATCTACCAAAAACAACTTTCAGTTGTGAGTGGATTGACCCTTAAACAGAAATTTTGTGCTATCCTATAGAATTTAAATTGGCAGCTTTTTGTGGAACTTGGCGTTTGTGTTGCCCCCTACGTGTGCCTGCATTGCTCATATTTAATATAACTGAAATAAGAGATGAGGTAACACAATTGAGTCTTTGTGCTGCCAAAATGACTCCAGTGCTAGCACAATACTGAACATTACCTCACAACTAAAATTCAACTTTTGCAAAGCTTCTTAATCTGCCAAAAGTTATACTTGTGCTTGACACCGTTCCATCAAACATGCTTTAGGTCTGAGTGTGACTTGCATCCTGAAGTTCTCACCTGTACCCACCCCTTGTCCATTTGGATGGTGTGGAGACTGTATCTGTGGGATGGGCACCATACACTGCATGAGGAAAGTTTGCAGGTACCATGTAGATGCAAAGTAAGGGATATTGGGGAAAGGGCTACATATGCCTAGCAGTGGCAAATGTAACTGCAGCACTGGGTCCTAATTGGCCAGCCAAATGCTAAAATACGGAACTGCGTAAATTGTTTCCAAACCTTTACATTTTACAGACGCACACTTCTATTTTTTGGCCTCTGCACTAAAACCGGAGGTGATCTATTGAGCATGTTGTGAAAAATGTCGTCTTGACACTAAACTCGGGAGTTAAATCTTGGAGATGCATTCAAGCGCCCTAAATAGTAACAAGATGTATCTTGTTTGTGTGTCACTCGGCTGTAGATGCTCAGGTCATCTCTGAATTGGTGCTGACACTGTCCTTCCTTCAGGGGGGTGGCTGCTTTTCTTCCCCGTGGTCCCTGTGTGTGTTGTAGGGTACCCACCGGGCTCGCTCCCGTGGTGGACTACAGTCTCACGTTTTAGTTTTCTAATTTGTATTGAGATTGTGGTCCATCACGGGAGTGAGTTTGGAGCGGTGACTACTGTGCGGCACATGCAGGGACCATGGGGAACAGGGGGGGCCCCCCTCCGGAGAGGGGGGAGTGTCGGCACCGATTCGGAGATGAGTGATGCACAAATGGGATACATTTAATAGTGAGGGCGCTCTAGTGCATTTTTTGTGTGTAACTCCCGAGTTTAGTGTCACTAACTAATCCTCTTTCAGAAACCTGTTGCCAAAGTCAGAAGTTCTGGTTCTGCCATATCACGTCTCAAAGCTCACGCGCCTATAGTCTGTAAAGCAACACTGGTCCAATCCCAGGAGCCATGCTGCCAGTGAGCCCAAGCAAGGTAATGTTGGTCCCGAGTTTCTGGAAATCCTTTCAGCCGATATCCGTATAAACATCTCACGCATGGCATCCCTGCCGGCTGTCTTTTTTTTAGCTCTACATTCCTTTGTTAGTCAAGGGTTTGACTGCTGACCGTTTGGATTGGTCATGGAACGTGTTGCGATTTCCAGAAGAGCTGTTTTTATATAACCTTATGGCGTGTGTACCATACACTGAACCTCATCTTTATCACTTTGTGCCAAACCAGAAAAGCCTTTCTAATTTCTTTGTATGTCTAGAGGCTTGTCTTAAAGAATCTTCCTTGATGCTCACTGGTTGCCTTATGAGTGCCATCACTACCCGACTAGATTGTTTAGGGTGCATCACTTTAGCTGGACCACTATCAGATGTTTACAAAGTCACAACCAATACCAATGTGCCAACTAATATATTATGGTGCCAATCAATGTACATGTATTAAACTTTGTTAACGTTGGCCATGGACATGAGAGGTTTAATGGTCAGGCACACACTGCCCATCTCATGTCTGTGGTCACCTGTAGTTATGTTTAAGCAATGTTTACACAGAGGTGGTTCAGTGATGAGGTTTACGCTAAGTCAGCATAACAATGGTTGTCTGCTATTTATTGCACTCTTAAACTCAATCTTTGGTGTCCCAGAATTTTCTACAGATTACAATTGTGATGCTTTTTATGACCAGTGTCTTTAGAAACCGTAGAACTATAGCAGATGACCAAATTATTGGCATGTTTTGCTTCGTAGATTGCTGGAGCTTTTAAGCGTTCACTTGCCACTTGGCATGTAACTGCAGCTGGTTACTGGCCAGGTTTTCAAGGTATTGATCACTAGAATGTAGAAACTTGCCACCACTAATCTTGTATCCACTGTTCAGCAGTCTTGTCCTGAATTGAACTTTTCTGTACTATTTTTGGTTTTAGAATTGTGCATAGAACCAGAATCCTGGAAAGGTAAAGTTTTATATTGTTGCTTAGATCAAATTGTTCCTTTTTGTTGACCTGATGTAGCTTGGAAGTGAAACAAATGCAGTGATTCTGTAATCCCAACACTTGTGCCACAGTCCAGTCTTTTACGATTTCTAAACTGCGTTCTCTGATCTGACGCATCTCAAACTGATACCAGCCACACGTGCCCAATGCACCTTGACACAGGCCCCAATATAAATCATGATATGTTGGCTGCCAAAGTCAGAAGTTCTGGTTCTGCCATATCACGTCTCAAAGCCCACGCGCCTATAGTCTGTAAAGCAACACTGGTCCAATCCCAGGAGCCATGCTGCCAGTGAGCCCAAGCAAGGTAATGTTGGTCCCGAGTTTCTGGAAATCCTTTCAGCCGATATCCGTATAAACATCTCACGCATGGCATCCCTGCCGGCTGTCTTTTTTTTAGCTCTACATTCCTTTGTTAGTCAAGGGTTTGACTGCTGACCGTTTGCATCAGTCATGGAACGTGTTGCGATTTCCAGAAGAGCTGTTTTTATATAACCTTATGGCGTGTGTACCATACACTGAACCTCATCTTTATCACTTTGTGCCAAACCAGAAAAGCCTTTCTAATTTCTTTGTATGTCTAGAGTGTTTTAAAGAATCTTCCTTGATGCTCACTGGTTGCCTTATGAGTGCCATCACTACCCGCCTAGATTGTTTAGGGTGCATCACTTTAGCTGGACCACTATCAGATGTTTACAAAGTCACAACCAATACCAATGTGCCAACTAATATATTATGGTGCCAATCAATGTACATGTATTAAACTTTGTTAACGTTGGCCATGGACATGAGAGGTTTAATGGTCAGGCACACACTGCCCATCTCATGTCTGTGGTCACCTGTAGTTATGTTTAAGCAATGTTTACACAGAGGTGGTTCAGTGATGAGGTTTACGCTAAGTCAGCATAACAATGGTTGTCTGCTATTTATTGCACTCTTAAACTCAATCTTTGGTGTCCCAGAATTTTCTACAGATTACAATTGTGATGCTTTTTATGACCAGTGTCTTTAGAAACCGTAGAACTATAGCAGATGACCAAATTATTGGCATGTTTTGCTTCGTAGATTGCTGGAGCTTTTAAGCGTTCACTTGCCACTTGGCTTGTAACTGCAGCTGGTTACTGGCCAGGTTTTCAAGGTATTGATCACTAGAATGTAGAAACTTGCCACCACTAATCTTGTATCCACTGTTCAGCAGTCTTGTCCTGAATTGAACTTTTCTGTACTATTTTTGGTTTTAGAATTGTGCATAGAACCAGAATCCTGGAAAGGTAAAGTTTTATATTGTTGCTTAGATCAAATTGTTCCTTTTTGTTGACCTGATGTAGCTTGGAAGTGAAACAAATGCAGTGATTCTGTAGTCCCAACACTTGTGCCACAGTCCAGTCTTTTACGATTTCTAAACTGCGTTCTCTGATCTGACGCATCTCAAACTGATACCAGCCACACGTGCCCAATGCACCTTGACACAGGCCCCAATATAAATCATGATATGTTGGCACAAAGTTAAGCAGTTTGGGAGTTGTGGAAGGGCATTGTCAGATCAGCATCACAAAGGTCTGCAAGTAAATGTTTCAGCACCAGAAGGTATTGGACATATATTTATTTCCCTGTGCTTGGAATGTATGCAGAATAATCCATTAATGGGGCACGTTCATGCCTGTGCTACACGGTTACAGCTCGCCATGTCATCTGACATTGCCCTTAACAAGACCGCTTGACTGTTTTAAATGTGAGAAGTGACCCAATTTTTCATTGGTCCTCTATAAAAGCTGTGATATTCTTCTGCTTTCCAACAATCAAGATCAGCAATGTATTCTTCATTGTTACCAACCTAACCCGACGGTAAAGTCAAATGATTGTGTGAGGGTTGCAACTTATAGCAGTGATGCATGCTGGTATATTTGGAGAATTTAGTTTGTAGACTCTTATGCACTGGAGCTAGGTCTGACTTGGTCTGATTGTTACTATTGCTTTTTTTAAAAAATGTTAAACTCCTAAATGTGAAAATTGTGTGCTGTCTTTGGGGACCGAGCTACATTCCTTCAAGCACAGACGTAGAGCACACGCTTTGCCAAAGATGTCCCGTGTAACATGAACTTCTACCATTGAGCAGCGATGGTCCCATGATGGCACTTACCAACATGCTCTGCCTACTTATAGAAAGAATAGTGACTAGCGGTGATGTCTAGATGAAATTCCTTTGTTAGTTTTGTGTTGGAAGTACAGGGCCCAGGACTAGTATATTTTTATTGCGTTATGTTGCCGGACCATTATTAGCGGTGTTTCTGAATTTTTATATTTTTTTTTTTGTTATAACTAGTTTGTATTTTGTTTTTTGAGGCTACTGCATTAAAGGAAAGCCTGCACATATATAAATCATCCACAAGGTCTTAAAGATGTGTAGCCCACAAGGTCTTAAAGACGTGCCAGTGGAGCTCCTAGTGTATACATCCTGGACAAAAAAAAAACTTACCAATGAGCATGGTACCAAGAAATATTTAATTTGGGTGAAAGTGTATGATGGCTTCTTGTTCCTGGCATAATTTATAGCGGTGGTGGCCGGGCTCCGGCCCTCCGGCTGTGGTGGAACTACAAATCCCTTGAGGCATTGCACGATTCTCAGACATGACTCCTGGAGAGATGCATCGTGGGATTTGTGGTTTCACCACAGCTGGGGGGCCGGAGTTTGGCTACCCCTGCTTTTGTAGCCTTGGAGCAAAAGCTGGCACACTTTTCTAAATATTGGGATACGAATCCTCAGCATGTAGTCATCAATAGGCAACATGAATGACAATCTGAGGGTTGAAATGCTGTATTTAGGTCGTGTGTAAACCTATAGGCCAATACCTGGATACAGTCATTGTGCGTGTGTTACTGGCCCAGCTCTAAGAGTAAAATATCTACAGACCATGCACGTGTTGGCGATTGTCTGTTCTACTACGGTTTAATTTTCCATCCTCTTGGCATTTTCTAGGTGACTAGTTTGATACCTATGAATGACTCGGGTTATTCCATTTTATAAAACTACCCAGAATAAACATTTTACAGCAAATATTAACAAGAATAAACTCTTTCCTCTCCTAGGGCCGAGCTATGTTTAAATGATGGAATATAAAACGGTCATTGAACCAATGCTTCTGTTCTACAGACCTTTCAGTGCATTGGTGATGAGGCATGGAAAACAGAAAGCTATGGACGGCGGGCACTTCTGTTAGTGGTTGTAGACCTTGACAACTGCAGAGGACAGACTGAGCTTCCTAGTTTGGACCATATCTGTTCAGAGAAGGTCATATTAAAGAAAGTAACAGAAGGTACAAAGTGACTGGTCATACTAGGTAATGGGTGGGTGTTGGCTGAGGCTATTCTATCAATTTTAAAGAAGCAATTGAAGTCCATTTCTCTGCCGTACTTTTGGTATTAGACCCGAGCTTTCTTATTGTGTTGCTTGATTTTGATGCCCTGTGCTTTTCTCCTTTCTGCGAAAATGGCTTCTATTTTCAACGGCTTGTGAAGGTTTATGACATAAACACAGAGGCGTGTGGTACACATGGTATTAAACTTTTGCCAGATGGGATGCCATTAGAATTTACTGAATGTGGGAATTAACTAATACTACTTCAAATGCCCAGTGATCATGCTTAGCATAGTTCTCCATGTATTCCAACAAACAGGGCTATGTGGATCATGTACTAAAGTATCTGAAGGAATCGAGTTACTTTGGGCAATAGACAATTCTTTCCTACCCTAGAAAATTCCTACAGCAACCAACCATTTTCCTACTGTGCTATAATCCTCAACGAATAATCTGGCTCTTCAAACCTTTCAGTCAAAAGACCTTGTATGCTGTCAGCCAAGTAGCACCGTATTTGGGGCTGGACTTGTGTATTAAACATTTGCAATTACCACCCTAGTATCTAATCCCAATTTGTTGCAAAGAAACTTCACATCCTAAAACCCACGGATAATATTTGGAGTTTTTAATCATCTCGATTAGTATTTCCTCTGCTTTCGGCAATTCACTACAGTAGAAAAGTAGACCCAGCTTTGTTTACTTTATAGCATTTTTGATTTAGTCGCCATTTCTTAACGCAAGGCTGAGGTAGTGGTTTGTACTCCCCTCACGAGCAGGAAGTGATGTCATAGCCTGGCCACATTTCCTGTATGCTGTAACTCAAGGGTCAAGCTCAGGTTTTTGTCTGATAAAAGATGAATGCAGTCCTTCTGGCATCAAATCCTGGACCAACTGATTAGACAAATTTGTCATCAGCGTTCCTCTTGGTCTGTTGTCACTTTGTGTCTTATAATAAAAACAATACCCGCTTTGTAAGTGTAAGAGTTGAACAAAAGTTTTGTGCCAATGCTGATTACATGATGTGTAATGCTTTCTGCCTAATTTTGCCGTATGCCTTACATGTTTCAAATGTTAAATAAAAAGCATAACAAAATAAAAAAAATAAAAAAATAAAAAAAAGTTATAGCTGGATTTTGTCTTTAAAGCTGAACTCTAGGCAGATATAAAAGACCCACATGAATGCAGCATAATGTAATCATTAATACAGCAATAAATATACTACAGTCCTTGCACAGCAGAGAACAAAGAAAGGGAGGAGAAGCAGAACAAGGAGCCAATCGGATGTGTTGCAGGGCAAGGAGTATGCTGATAGAAGGAGAAAGCAGAGTGACTGAAAGGTGAGCTTATCAAACCGCTGCTTCTCATTTCATTGCCAATCACAGGGTGAGGGTGGGCAGAAGACATGTAAATGAGAGTCAACCAACAACAAAGAAAGATCAGGTCCTTCCCTCTGCCAGACAGGGCCTTGATATATAGCAAAGCTGTATAATTCTCTGGATAAGATAGAAAGAACATAAAGTCCTTTTGGCAGTAGCTGGAGTTCTGCTTTATGAAATATCTGCTTATGTAGTAGAAGAGTTGATCGCATATAGCACTTTTAAATGTCCCTACATTAGCATATGCATTTTTATAGGTACGCTTCATCATTAGTGTTCATTATATGAAAATTTATATTATTGCACTTTTTACAGTGAATGATTTTAAGCACTGCAGCACATACAATTATTTTAAGTTACCTTGAAAAGTGTCATTGTCCCTTTTTTTATTAAAATACATTACATATTCTGAAGTGAGAGAGTAATGCTTGCCATCAGCTAATTTGCAAAAATTTGAATAACATAGTAAAATGAAAATGTGCTTAGCATAGAACACTCTGGATCCAGTCTGGATATTGCACTATGAAATACCAAAATGTATTAATTTTGTGGTAGACAGTCACAGAGGAAACGCAGACCAGCCATTTAGCCGTATGTATATTTATAAACAATTCTCGGAGCCATTCGCCCTGTGAATCTCTGAGAAGGTTTGTTCCGTGCAAAAAGGGGCAAAAACAAATGTTCTTTCTATATTTTCTTTTGTAGTAATGTAAAACCTCCTTGTGGCCACTAGATGGAGCTGACGGGCACAGGAAATATGTATTAATTTCTGAGGAGCACAGGAAATATGTATTTATTTCCTATGCTCCTCCTTTCCATCTAGTGGCCATAATGTCGTGTTACATGACATGAAACCTGAAACGGAAATATACTATGTTCATCTTTGCATCGCTGCCTGTTTTTACATTTCAGCCGTTTCCCGCTCGCGCGAGGAGGAGTGTCTGAGCGGACGTCTAAAGACGCCCACTCAGATCTAGAGAGCTCCGGGCCGGCCCGGAAGTGGTTAAGAACAGTGTCCACAGGAGCAAGCAGAGTCTTAAACCGGAACAAGCCAGAGTCAGGAGCCGGAGTGGGTAGTCGTCAAAGCCAGGTCAGGAACACAGATCAGCATAGTCAGGAACAAGCCAAAAGCAGGAGCCAGGAAATCAGCGTTGTCAGGAACAAGCCAGGAGCCAGAGGAGACCGTCAGCCAGGATCGGGTCATACACAAAATCAGGCTACTAGAGTAGCAGGAAGACCAGGCAAGGTCAGACTGGACCGAATGGTTTATATATAGTGAGTGGTGTGACATCATCACTCAAAGACAGGAAACTCCCATCTGACGTACTCAGATGATGCTCTCCTGTCTGGCCATAAGAGGGAGCCTGTGAGTAGTGAGCAACGTTCCAGACTCTGCTCAAGCAAGGAAGGAAACAGGTGAGTAAAATGGCAGCCAAGCCAAAATACTGCAAACCAGTAAAGTCAGGGTGGAACCCTGACAATCTTTGCCTCTATTACCACAGAACAAACGTTCTCAGAGATTCGCAAGGGGGGCAAATTGTTTATAAATAGACCCCTAAGGGTTCATTGAGACACGTTTTAAAGTTTCACTACACTTGCACTATTTTGCACAGTATCAAGTGTAACATTACAAAATGGTTGTCAGGAACCAGATCTGAACCCAGGACCTCTGCTGTAGCTGGCAGTGGGTCTACCTGCTGAGCCACCTTGGATAGCTCCTTGTCTGAACTCCTGTGTAATCCTCAGTTATACCTAATCTCTGCTGAACTCTGAACTCCTATGCTATGTCCTCCCTTGAACTTCCTATTTAAGCCATGCCTCTGCACTTCCTGTTTGCCAGATTACTGTGCTCCTGCCATTATCTTGCTTCCTGATTTTTTTTTTAAATCAGCCATAGCTTGAGTAGAAAAACCTGTCCCCTGCCAGCACGGCCCTCGCGTTCTGTGCGGAAGCAGTGGTATCTCTGCAAAGGTATGATATGCCCCCTACCGAGTCAGAGCTAGATCTCTCCAATCAACAGTGAGCATAAGCAATGCTGATTGCAGAGCTATAGGTTTGACTCAGCTCATGGGGGCAAGTTCGACTTCTGCAGAGGGACCACTGCTTATGCACAGAGTACAAGGGTCCTTTCCCCCACTTCTTTTCACTAAACTGTCTATAACCATTTAAATGCAAGACTGTATAGGCTAAGAAAACATATATAAATGCATAGGAAATGGCATACATTTATTTAAAGCACACGGAGATGAATCAACAAAACCCTTTCTTCTAACTCCATCATAGTTGTACATGCTAAAAACACTCTGATGTAAATAACCTCTTACACCCACATACATATTTCTTGTACAAATAAGGTTAATCATCATTTACCATTTAACATATGATTGTTACACTGTTCTCTTTCTTATTACTAAGACATCTATTTTTCCTAAATGAACATATCATATGATTCCTACATCACTTTATTTACAGCAACAGAAACTCCAAAGCCTGACCTAGACACTATTACTAGGGATGCACTGATACCCTTTTTTCCAGACCAAGTACAATTACCCATATTTTTTTTAGTGTCATGTGACAGTTTTTCTAAAATAATACAGACTAATGATTTTATGATAGTAGTGGATCGCCAGGGCTTGGTCGCAGCTGCGACCTCTGTGACTGCTGCGACCCTGGTAGTTCTGCTACTGACTCCAAGAGGGACTACAAATCTCAGCAATACATTATAAAGCAATGCAGAATACCACCAGCTATAGGGGAGTACATATTTCAACAATACATTATACATTAATGCAGAAAAGCATAGTCTATAGAGGACTACAAATCTCAGCAATACTATATACAGCAATGTAGAATACCATCAGCTATAGAGGACTACAAATCCCAGCAATACAATAAACAGTAATGCAGAATGGCACCAGCTATAGAGAATTACAAATCCCAGCAATATATTACAGTATAGAGCAATGCAGAATAATACCATCAGCTATAAAGGACTACAAATCCCAGCAATACATTATACAGTAATACAGAATAATACCACCAGCTATAGAGGACTACAAATCCCAGCAATACATTATACAGCCATGCAGAATAATAGTATATGAATTTGCTATATACTCTGTACTGCCGCTTTGCTCTGGGGTGCTGGCCTGATGTCTAGGGCGAAGGGTCCTCAGAAGAGGTGCAGAGGGTCTCAGGAGGGGTGTGGAGAGTCTCAGGAAGGGTGCGGAGGGTCTCAGGAGGGGTGTGCAGGGTCTCAGGAGTGGGAGATGTGCGGGCTGCGGAAGCGCTGTAAACAGGTGCCATGTGGTTCCCAAGAAGGTTGCCGCAAGGTCCCCAGCAAGCACAGAACCTAAAACAGGCGCTCTACTTTGACATTTTAGCACAGGTAACAGCTTTTGGTATTAAGGCATTTTCATGAGTACGAGTATTTGTGAAAATGCCCAGTACCGGCACCAATACAGATGCTGGTATCAGTTTTGCTTAGAAGCATGGTGCTATCTAGTATCTGAAGAGTATCTTTAAATATATACAACACTCTATATACAACCTAAGGACTAACCAGGACCCTCAATAAACATCTGTAACTCTGGTTTCAGTCAAGACAAGCAAATTCACCTGTCCAGAGGCATATTTACCGCGAGGCAAACAAGGCATTTTTTGCCCCCCTGCAAAGAGGAAAGCTGGGGACGAACAAGGCGCCGGGCGCACAAGATCAAGCAGCGTCGGTTGCCTTAACAGGTGGCTGCTAACGGGGCCTGGCAGTGAGCTGGCGGGTGTATGAGGAGGCGTGGCCGGGGCCGAGGGAGAAGCAGCCCGGCTGTCGGAGGCTCCGGTGCCGCTCCAAGAAGATTCGGCGGCTGCAGAAAGACGCGGACCTGGGCCGGTGGAGGCTGAAGATGGGATGACGGCTCCAAGAAGCATCGCGGCTGCAGATGGGATGGGACCGAGATAGACACGGCCCCGGTCGGCGGAAGCTGCGGGCAGCTCAAGTAAGATGCAGGCTGGAAGCAAGATGCAGAATGGAAGCAGGCTGGGGAGCTGCAGGTAAGAAGAGCAGCATGTGTGCTGGGAAAGGGAAAGGGATCCTCCACAGCCCATAATAGATCATGCACAGTCCACCTTAAAGTCTCTGTGCAAGGTCTATGGTGGGCTCTGGGGGGTCTCTGGTGGGGTTTGCAGGAACTCAGATGGGCACTGCAAGGTCAATGGTAGTCTCGGCTTGACATCCTGCAGTGCCCACCAGAGATCCTTTACAGCCCACTTGAGACCCCGGCTTCCCTGCAACACTAAGGCCTCATTCACACTGCTTAAGGCTGTGACACACTGCACGAGAAGCAGCGTGGAGCGGTGGCGCGCTGTCTTCGCGAGCAGTGTGTCATGTAATTTTCTCCTCGGCACCTCAGCTTGCGAGAGCTCGCCTAGCTGAGCGTGCCGAGATGAAATATTTCATCTTCAGCCAATCGGCTCGCGTGTATAAATCGGCGTGTGGCGATGCAACGTCTGGCTGGTTGTTATGCAGGAGCCGATTGGCTGAAGGTGCAGTCAATCATGTGCCTGCACTCAGCTCACACACAGCACGCAAAGCTCCGTGCCGGACAGCTTTGCTTCGCTCTGCACGGCTTTGCGTGCAGTGCGTCACGGCCTTCAGATTTGGCCCATAAACATCCGTGCTGGTGCGGGTGTCCATGCTCGGACGCAGATAGGATCCATCCTGTCTGTGTACGAGTACGGACATCCACACGGACGTGCAGTTCAGGTGAGCGTACAGCTGCGTTCTCCCATAGAGAAGAACAGGCTGCTGCGTACAAATCACACGCAGCACCTGTCCTTCCCGGGAACGGCCCTATACGGCCGAGCACGTCCCACGGATCTGTACGAGCCGACTCTTAGCAGTGCGAATAAGGCCTAATAGCGCAATCTGTCAGACGCTGTATCCAGCGACTTGAAAGAATACGCAAAATGTCTTGTTAGATGGGGGGGGTGCCGAGTTTCGTTTTGCCTAGGGCAGCACGAAACCTAAATACACCACTGAATATATCAGTACCCAATGCAGAAGATAACTGTGTGCAAAGTAGGGAAATTGTGGCACTCCAAAAAATGAGTGTAAATCCTTTATTTTCACCATTCGGCATCCAGAAACATCCTAGACCAGTGGGCCCACCTGGAGCAGCACTTTGCTACAGCAGAAGATAGTTGTTATCTTTTTGAACACCTAAGACAATTACATAGAATCAAAAAAGGTGATCAAAGACCACAAGGTATAATTACCAGTGGGAATTGTTGCCTTCACTTTAGTCATATTAGTTTAGGCCATTTAGTCATATATGTAAACATGGTCCTTCCATTGAATTCTATAGACATTAGAACCAATATTTAGCCCATTTCTAATTCCACCCTTGCCCCAACACCCCCTCTTTATCTCCCTGGAGCCATCAGCTGGTAACAGGTCAATGCAGGCAGTTGTATTTTGGAGATACCCAGAGGAATTGGATAATATCACATTAACCTAGTTTAGAGACATTATCCATGAATATTAATAAATAATGCAGGACACCCAGACACTGTTTTTACACAGGACAGTTTGGTACTAAACACAAGTGGAGCTGAGCTGCAATGAACACGGTGTACAATTAGATGTGTCTTCTCCCCTGAAAGGCCTGGTGTGTCTGGGAGAGCTGGGTGCCTAGTATGTACATATGTGCCATATGACGAGGAGACACACGCATCATTCGTCTTCTTTTCAAGCCTAAAGACTCATTCAGTTTGTGCTGAGCAGTCGACTGATCCATTTCTCAGGACGGGGGGGGGGGCGGAATGTTTTATTTCACGGCCTGTCTGATTCCATCATCTCAGATTCTGGATTTCACCCTGCGTGTGAGAAATAAATGAGGTCGGGGCAGTCGGGAGGTGCAGTGGGCGTCTCAAGCTGATTCCCTGGATGTTAGTGTGTAGGTTGGTCTCAGGGACCCCCCCGCGCTCCGCACAGTGCTGAGTCCCGGCCAGTCTGTAAGCTGTACAATCCGCTCAACTGCTCTAGGGAGAGATCTACGGAGAGAGATAACGGGGCTGCGCTATAGAGCGGTGATCGGGACCGGCTGACCGGGGAACACAGGGACAGCTGGCAGCTCCGGATCACAGCTGACCACGGGCACATCTAGACCATTCCAGTTGAGTGCGGCATTGGAAGATTACATCTTGATCCGAGGACAGGACACAGGGATAAGGTAACCCATAGGTATAGGTAGGCGCTTTGGATCTGCCTGCTTCCTTATTACTAATCCGCCAGGGGATTGATTAGAACACTTCTGACAATCGGCATACATGATCATTTTTATGTTTGCAGCGATCAGATCATGGATCTGCTGTATGTACATATATAGATGACAAGCCTCTCCCCAGCACCTGTCATCAGACCACTGACTACGATCCCCAGTCTTTAACTCACCTGGATCTCCCTATTTTATGGCTGTGCTACATTCTCTAGTCCCCAAATTGTGATCCCCCCCCCCGAGCAGATGTGTATATGTTATATAACATGAATTATGTAATATATAAATAAATAATATGTCATATCTGAATATGCATCTGTTAGAAAAATAGGATTGCAATTTTATTTTGTGCTGTAGGATTGCAATTTTATTTTGTGCTGAACATATGCCAAGCATCCTCTGTCTGCTGATGGCATGCCAGTATGTGTTCCATGTACATGTCTGCCACTTCATGTATTAAGAAGCATTTAACCATGCATGTGGAAATGTATGCAGCTCTATGGACGTAGGTGAATAGGCTTTTCCACTGCATGTAGGACACTGACAAGGGGATGAACAGAAATGGCATTTTAGAAATGATTTGGAGGCGGAGAGCAGGGGGGTAGATTTATTTATTTACTTTTTTAATGTAAGGGTTAATTGGTTAAATCTAGTGCTCAGTGTTTTGTTTAACCCTCACCCAGCATGAGTCATGACTGTAAGGTCTCCCCCAGGATCCCCCTTTCCCGAAAGGGTCACATCTGCTGAGTTTGGTGTCCAGAGATAGTCTGCACATGCCAGCTGTGCTGAACAGCTGCACCAGACCTTGGGATAATCCGAGATCAGCCAGCCGGTAATGAGTTCTCCATCACACACAGGGAGGAGGTGACATGCCTGTGTTCAACAGACCAGTATCTCAGGAGCAAAGGGCCCATGCCCTATATCATGGCCTTGTCGCCACATAGGAGATTGCTTTTTTCTTATTGTTGTATGTACAGTTTTAAAGTTTAGCATCCATGCATAAAACTCAGCAACCCTTTATTATTATTATTATACAGGTTTTATATAGCGGCATCAATTTGCGCAGCACTTTACAAAATATGAAAAAGGGTTTATTTTTGGTGAGTAAGAAGAGTCTTCTACTGTAAGAAACACTCCATAGTCATTGGCTTCCTTCCACATTCTTCCACATTCTTGATCACCAACGACAGGTAATTGGATTAAAGTTTCCTACTCACTTTTAATGCAATGCTAATGAGGGGTTTTCCCATTGGGGTCCCAGCTTTTGTTTTTGTTATGTGACATACCGTTGCCCTATATTGATACCTTAATGGATTCTCTATGTTCTGTTTCTTGTGGTCAGGAAATTTTAAAGAGAACCAGTCACAAATGGAAATATGCAAGAATCAGAATATTCATAATACTATGATGGGTTTATGCAAGAATCTAAATATTTACAATACTATGATAGATCTATAGTTGCTACCGTAAGGCCATGTCAGATGGCACATTCTGCTGTTGCCCACATATTACCAATGGCAGAATCGCCAAGAGGCAAGGCAACCATTTTCCCTAATGGAGCAACTCTGTTGCTGGCCCAGAGCATTGTAGAATGGCAGAAGCACTGCCTAGCCAGGGAGCAGCGGTGAAGCCATAACCAGCGATGGAGCAACTCCATAGGAAAAGGTAAGTGGTCTCTTAGTGATCCTATTACTAGCAAGTTGTTGCAAGCTTTAGGCTCACTCACCTGTCATAGCCCTAAATCAGCCCTACTTTTCTTGTCTAAGGATGGCTTACAGAGCTGGAAGGCAAGGCTAATGGACCTCCATGGAGTCTTAAATTAGCTCCCTTTTAATGTTCCTGACTTCATCCTAATGGCACAAACTGTCTCACTGACTCCTTAATATGGATATTGGTATCAAATGAGCCCTGTAGTTTAGAGTTCCTGGACCCTGTTATTTAATACTGCTATGCACACTCAGGAATCAGATCTCAGGAAGTCTCTCAGCTCCAAATGGTGTCCTCAAAAAAGTGGAGTGACATACATGTGAAAACATCTAAAAAAAATTTGACCGACACAACCCCTTTAGTGACTCAATCTGAAGTCCCTGGGTAACCACAAATACCAATAAATTACAGAATAACCTCTTTGTAGGACTCAACAGCGACATACACGCTGTTATGTAACCACAAATACCAATAAATCACAGAATAACCTCTTTGTAGGACTCAACAGCGACATACACACATTTATTCCTCTGCATAGTTATAGTAATTTCAGACGGAATATTTACATTTTTGCATAATCCCAATTGTAACTGGTCCTCTTTAAAGATACATTAAAGTGCAATTTCAGAATTAGGCCACAAAATGCATACAGAGCACACAACCTACTTGCCCAGAACTGTTTTTCTATTTAGGTGTTTTTGTGGTGCCTCTGCCTAACCCACCGCCGAAAATCATCTTGTTGTAGGTATTCACTATACCTAGGTGGATTTCCTTGCGTCTCTGGGTATTTGAGATCCAGGGGGGTCACAGAGCTTCATCGCAATGATGACAATATCACCCAGCATACTGTCTACTCTCATCCCTCTCTGCTTACCAAAGGTTCCTCAAGAAATCAGATCCTAGGAAAAGAAGAGCCATTATACTCGCCTCTCTGGTGGCCCATGTGTCCCATCTTCCCTTCATTCCAGCTTTGCAGCCTCTGTCAATGTCTTCAGCAGTAGGCTCTTGACACTCCCCAAAGTGTTTATTGTCAAAGACATTGATGGAGGCTGTAGTACTGAAATAGTGGGGAAGTAGGACACATGGGCTGCCAGAGAAGTAAGTATAATGGCTGGGACCTGATGGCTTGATTTTCTTTAGAGATCTCAGAGGGTCTCTAAAGTGTCGCCAACCAATTGGGTTAATGTAGCATCTAGAGAGAGAAGAATAACCCAATCATATAGAGTATTGTACACAGAAAATATGCACACCAGGGAATAACTAAAAGTTTCACGACCCTGGAGCAAAATCTAAACGGGAACCTCCTTGTATCTAACATGTATCGTATATGTATCGTATCAAATGTCTTTTGAGGGTCTACTAAAACACCCTGGCTGATAATAGAGGGCCTCATTAAATGCCTAGGCTGTTAATCGATGGTCTCATAAAATACCTTGGCTGATAATTGAGGGTCTCATTAAATGCATAGGCTGATAATTGAGGGTCTCAATAAGTGCCTAAGTTAATAATTTAAAATAAAACTGGGTTTCAATTTTTCTTCTCCATTAATTCTAACAAACCTTATAGAGGTTCAGATAGCAGCTCACAAAGAAAATATGCTGTGGGTGGATGAAAAATGCTTCAGCACACAATATTGCGTGAACACATCCCATGGGTTAATAAAGAGGAATATAGTTATGCATGGACTCACTGCATTATCCCAGGAAGAGTTGCCTCCTCTACCCCCTCCCCTGTAATTACAGCCTAGAATGATGCACACATTATCAGAGTCCATTAGGTGTTATTTTGTACATAATGCACTCAATTACTACAATTAACAGTTGCGGAGGCTGTTGGGGATTACTAAGAAGTGCTTACACATTTTTTTCATATAGATGTGCAAGTTAGAGTGTTTTCTGTTTATGTGTTTATATGAAACGCTAATTGATGTCACCTACTATTTTACATTTTTTTTTGACAGCATGGCAATTAAGTGCAGAATGACAAGTTAAAAAATGTTAACATGCCATTACTGCAGTTTAAGGAATATAGTTTGTCACTTAGCTTATTATATATTTATATGCACTGAAGTTGATTCACATCAAGAATTATTCCACTTCATTTGCGTGATAGTGTGATTATGTATGGAGTAAACATAATCACCTCAACAGATGTTCTGTGACAATCAGCTCTTGGATTGGTGGGTTAGAAACTATTGCACGTTCTACCAGTGGACACAGTGATAGCCAGGCTCTATTTAGCGAGATCCCAGATTTGTTTTTTTCTTGGACTCTAGCAGTCAATGCTTGAACCCTAACCAATGTGGTTTCTGATAAACTGTTTTATATATATGTCAGACTAGAGCTACCAAAAATAGATTCCAGAAAATTGTTTGGAATCTGTAGCATTTAGACAGTGGCTACGTTTTCTCATTTGCATTCAACACAGTGCGGACAAGCCCTTAAAGCGAATCTGGCAGTAGACATGTGCGATTTCGTTTCGTTACCAATCGAAATTCGTACAAATTTTCCTGAAATTCAGAAGCATCCAAAATCCGAATTGCAGTTTCCGAATTAAATACGAAATTCCGTTAACGAATTTCGGATCCGAATTTCTTTGAAACAGGAACTAATATTACCCCTGTAAATTAGACATGTGCGATTTTGTTTCTTTACGAATCGAAATTCGTACGAATTTTCCTGAAATTCGTAAATTCGGAAGCATCCGAATTGCAGTTTCCAAATTATATCCGAAATTCCGTTAACGAATTTCGGATCCGAATTTCTTTGAAACAGGAACTAATATTACCCCTGTAAATGAGGTTGAACAACATGACAAGATTTTTTTAAAAATCCGAAATACGGATCCGCTGCTGCTGAGGGTTGCATTACAATACACACAGGCAGGAAATATGAAATTCCGTTGACGGAATTTCGTTCCATTACGAACATTCGTTATATTGAAGTTAAAAAGCAAAGTACATTTATATTGGAGTTGATGGTAGTTTTTTTTAAATACGAAATTCGGATACAGAATCCGTTAACGGAATTCGTATTTCGTTTTGGTTGACCAATCAGAGGTTTTCTTTTCTGCTGCTGAGAGTTGCATTACAATACAGGCAGGAAATACGAAATTCCGTTGATGTATTTTCGTTCCGTTACGAACATTCGTTATATTGAAGTTAAAAAGCAAAGTACATTTATATTGGAGTTGATGGTAGTTTTTTTTTATCCGAAATACGAAATTCGGATACGGAATCCGTTAACGGAATTCGTATTTCGGATAAAAAAACAACTACCACATCGACTCCAATATTAACAAAGGTATTTTTGCTTTTTAACTTCATCATAATGAATGTTCGTAAAGTTACGAAAATGTGCCGAAACTAACGGAAATTCGTATTTCATACGAATCCGAATTGAGTTTCGGATACGAATTATGAGGTACGAAATAACGGATATTACGAAACGGAACAAATTTTTTGACGGCGCTCAAGTCTATCTGGCAGTCATCTTAAATTGTTAAAACAGGTCCTGCCTAAGAGCAGGCGCCACAAGATGCCTTTTCGTATCTTTATGACTTACAGAATTCTCTATTGGGCACCCTGGGAAACTTCCATCTTCCATTCAGTGGGCACTAGGTACCGTTTTATGAGACAGGGTGCAGACAGGTGAGGTATGCTTAGCCCAGGCAGTGATAAAGATCCTCAGGACCGAGGATTAGGTAAGTGTTTCTTCTTTATTTTCTGCCCTAGACCAGTTCTTTAAGTCAGATCGCTACTAGCTAATTGAAACTAAATCAGAGAGGCACTGAAAAATTTTTTTCTGGCTAACAAAGGTAATAGCAGGCATTTGTAGTACCTGCTTTTCAACAGTGTTTAATGGCAAGCAGGTTCACTTTAAAGTTGAGTAGTAAAGGCATAAGGAATGGAGAATACCTTAAAGGGGTTCTTTCGTTTTTTTAAAAACTCACATATTAACATTAGTCCCACATTTTGCACCACAAGATCCATGCATATACCAGTAGTTAGAAGCAACACATGCAAATGCTTTATTGGGAGGGAAGGGGGCAGAACTCTGATGTAAAGCTGTTTAAGGCTTCCGGCCCAATGGGCTTGATTCCAGCATCTCCTGGGTTGCACTAAAGACAATTTGCTCAAATGAAAGCTGCATGAACACAACTTGTGGGGCAAGTTGGTAAAGTTTTTTTTGTTTTTTTTTTAACATTACAGTTCACTTTGTCTTTACGCAATTTGTCTAGTTCATACAGTATAGGTTAAAGGTATAGAACCAGCTCAAATTTGAGTATTAACATTTCTCTTTCTTGTCAATTTGAGGGACGCAGGAAGACTGTAACCTTCTTCAGGCTATACTCCTACAGGAGGGTTGGACACTGGCAAACATAAAAACTGTAGGCCAGCCTGGTATAACCCCTACTACTACCAGCATGCCTCAGGTTGGTTAGCTAATGTCCTAGGAGGATGGATGTCTTCTTACTTTAGCTCTGCTGAGAAAAAACGAACTTATATTGTTTACTACCATGTTACTAGTATAGTCGGCTCTGGCCAATATGACCCTTCACCTGCTACCAGCAGTTAGCTTTTTTCATTACCATAGGCCTAGTTTCGTACCCTGAGCTATGTTGCTTCACCCCTACCAGATTGCAACTTGTTTGATTCTAGAAACAGGGGGAACAGCCCTGCTGCCCCAAGCTCACATTGCCTTCTGTTACTAGAGTCTATGCCATCTTCAGTCTTCCTTAGCTCTGTCAGACATGGCCACCTCATCTTGTCTGTCTAAGGTCATGCATGACTTTAGGGCCCAAATAACACAGATGTTTGCTGATTCCAAATGCAGATGCCTCAAGTGTACTCCTTGGCCTTACTCCACAGATTATGTATTAAATCTACCTGCTGCCTTAGCAGCTCTCAAGTCATTAGCCTCTGAGACTGTCTGATTCTGAGTCTTTCCAGTCCTTACTAAACAAGATCGCTTCTTTGTAGTTGCAGTCTTCTGCCATCACTCCCTGTTGGCTCTTATTGACATGGTATGCACCACCACCACAACATTGAAGCTATAGAATCAGCCTGTTGATTCCACCAGTGCTGTTTCTGGTCTGGGGTACCTAAAGCTCCTAACACCACCAACACCAGTGGTGCACCCACTGTTACAGGTTTTCCCTCAGAGCCTATTCACACTATCCAGTGCATTAAGGGCATAAACGCACTGGATCGCATACACAAATCCTCCCCGTGTTTTGGGGCAGGAGGGGGCTATTCATTCCAATGGCACCGCAAACACGCTTCCCGCCTGCAGTGTGATCGCCGGCACTGGAACCTGTGGTGCTCGTTTGTGTCTAGGTGCTAAAATAACAAAGATATACTCAGCTGAAGCTCTGAGCTGGCCAGCTGTCATGGTGTGCTCCCTCCAGCCTGTACCCTGCTCCGCAGCACACTGGAATGTTCCTCAGCGTCTTCATATCTATGCACAGTGTATAGATGCAATGATTTACTGGACCTTAGACTGCTGCAGAGGAGGGGAGAGGCATTCCAGGGACCAGTCTTAGAAGAAGCCGATGTTCTCTCTCTCTCCCTCTCTCCAGCACGTGCGTGCTCAGTCACCTACCTACATTAGAATTCTGTGGAAGTGACATGAGGTCCAGAATAGTTCTTCTTTAACAAAGCAACCACCATCCCAGTGCAAGACACACGTCTTTAAGGACCCAGTGATCTAGTCTATCTAGACTTCTGTTCTCACTGACAGGTCCTGCCCTTCACCCGTTTTAGCTGTGACCTTAATATGCCAAACACTGACTGGTATAAGGCTATCAGAAGGGACCTGATCACTATTGCAACTGATCTCTTGAACTTTAGAACACGTGGCTGTAACTCGCAGATACAGTGTTAATGGGCTGCTGAAGGTTTCCCATCTAATTCCCTGCATTCATTTGCTGTCAGTCCACATGTGGAGAACATTTTGGTTAAAGTGTTGGACTGTGAAGCCTGCATCCAAAAAAATGCATATTCTGCATGGCCTTCAAGAGACAACATCTCTTTGAGTCTACACTGGAAACCATTATCAAGAATATCACAGATGACAAGAGCACTTATCTTCCTCAGTCAAAGATGCCTTAGGCTGAGCTTAGGAAGACTCGCCCTTCACTGGAAAAGTCCTTTCTGTTAAACCATGACAGCAAGTCAAAACAAATCCAGGCCTGGTTCCCATCCCAGCCGCAAGACTTGGGGCTCCAATTCTGCCAAGCACTAAGATAAATCTACTGTGGTTTAAAGGTGCACCCCCACTTTACAGAATTGGGGGACGTCTTTTTGAGATGCTTTCAAAAAGTCTGCATCTCAGATGCCTGCGTGTGGAAGATGTTTCTTGGGGTACAAGCTAGAGTTTCAATCCCAGCCCCCTCCTTAGTTCATCAATTCCAACATTCCTGTGTCACTGCACAGATTAGTAGATAATCAGACAGCCCTAGTTGGTCTTATGGAGTAGGGTGACCCTGTGGCAGAACAGTTTCAGGGGGTCCTACTCCAGCCTGTTTTTGGTCCTCAAACTCAAAGAATGCACCCACCCCATATTAGATCTAAATGTCTTCTTTTAAGCTCAGAAGTTCTGTATGGAATCCACCAGGTCTGTCATCACCTCCCACCAAAAGGGAGACTTCATAGCGTCTGTGTACATTTCTACACTTTACTATGGGCCCTTGGCAATTTCAGCTTGTAGTCCCGTTTCTCTTCTGCATCTCGGGTGTTCAGTAAGGTGTTGGCCCCAGTACCAGCCTGGCTGCAATCTTGGGGCATTTGCATTGTCCGATTCCTAGATGACCTGCTACTGAGGAACAGTCTGAACTTGCAGACAATGTAGACTGTCCATACCCTGAAGAGGTCTGGTTGGTCCCTGAATCTCCAGAAATCGACACTGGAATGCACATCTCAAGCTGGGGTTTTCATTCTGCAGGAGAAGCTTTTAAACTGTACCTTTCAGTCCAGAGGTTGCCTGACTCACTACTTTTGCATGAAGTCCTGGGGCTGATGGTAGGCTCCTTCAAGGCAGTTTAATTTGCCCAGTTTTAATCAACACGCCTATAACACAACATTCTGCTCAACTCATCTGGCACAGAGGACCAGGTTTAGTGGCTCAGGAATCCGGCTCTGTAGTCAGGGAAGTTCTTCCTTCCCAAGTCTTGGACGATCCTCATGATGGATGCCTGCCTGTTGGGTTGGGGAGGAGTCATGGACACTCTGTCGATACAAGGGACATGGACATTGGAGGAATCTTGATTCCTGATCAACATCCTGGAGCTCTAGGCAGTTTGGTTGTCCCTGCAACATTGGACTGCCTGACTGGAATGCAATCTGATCCAGATTCAGCAGGACAACACCACAGCAGTAGCATACATCAACCATCAGGGAGGAACCAGAGGTCTCACTGCAGCAAGAAAGGTACATCAAATCCTGTCCTGGGCAGAACTTCACATTTTAGTCCTGTCCACCATTTACATCTCAGGCATGGACATTTGACAGGCAGACTTCCACAGCTGGCACAGCCTGAACCCTGGGGAGTAGTCTCTACACCCAGAGATGTTCCATGACCTTTGTCAGAGATAGGGGACACCAGATGTAGACCTCTTGGCCTCCAGGGTCAACATAAACTGTACAGATTTGTCTCCAGGTACAGGGATCCCCTAATGGAAGCAGTGAATGCTCTGGCGGCTCCATGGGATTAGTACACCCTGATCTACGCCTTTTCTCCCCTGGAACTTCTTCCTCATCTGCTTTCGGAAGATTGAGATGAAGGGCCTTTCGGTGATCTTCATGGCTCTGGATTAGCTCAGACGGATGTGGTACTCTGACCTGATAAGACACCTGACTGACGCTCCGTGGACTCTTCCAGACTGTCCAATACTTCTCTCTCAAAAATTATTTCCCATACAGGGTCACTGACTTTTACAGCATGGCTCTTCGGAGGGATGGGGCATCTCTAATTCTGTCATTGCCACTATGCTAAAGCGAGGAAGTCTACTTCTCACAAGATCTAGCAACGTACATGGAAGGCATACTGCACTTGGTGTGATTCTTGGGGCTTCCAGCCTTGGAGATTCTGCGTGGGATGAAGCCCCTCCTTACAGCTAGATCTGGACCAGCTCTCCGCACTATTAAGGGCCAGTTCTGCGCTCATGCTATCTTGTTTCAGAAAGAAACCATTACCTTTCAAATCCTTGATTAAGGCTTTTCTTTAGGGTGCCTCCCATTCTTGTAGCCAATACCTCTGCAAGGCAAGTTTCCAAACTGGTGGCCTTATCCTGTAAAGAACCCTTACTGGTCTTACACCAGCACAAGGTTTTTGTGAGGCCCATAACTTCCTTCCTACCTAAGGTAGGTTTGACCTTTTCACCTCCGCCAGTACATTGTTCTTCTGTCACTTTGTTTCGTTCCATTTCATCTGAAGGAGATCTCCCTTCATTGTCTGGATGTAGTTAGGGCTGTGAGAGTCTATATCTAAGACACTGCTTCCTTTAGAAAGACTGACTCTTTTCATTTCGGATGGTCCCCATAAAGGTGCACCAGCTTCTCGTTCTACATTTCTTAGTGGCTCAGGAACACCACTATCCAAGCTTATGGTCTCAAGGATCAGGTTCCACCCTTTCCTGCTAGTACACCTACTCTGGCTTCTGTTTCACAGATGTGTAAGTTTGCCATCTGGTCTTCTGTTCAAACGTTCTACCAGGTGGATGTTCAGGCATCATTTGATGCCAGCTTTGGGCGTAAGGTCCTTAAGCTGCTCTTTGAGCTGCAGGCGGATGACAGTAGGATTTTTGTATGCAATGTAAAATCCTTTTCTTGGAGTCCATTGAGGGACACAGGACACACCCCTCTGTCTTTCTGATCATACTGTTGTTACTGCTTTTGCAACAAAACTGAGACATGCTTGTAATAAGAGGGGTTATTATGGGCTGGCCTACAGTTTTTTTGTTTGCCAGTGTCCAATCTTTCCATACCTGGCAGTTTAACCCAGTTTAGGTTACAGTCGTCCTGTGTCCCTCAAATCCAAGAAAAGGATTTTACAGTACAAAAATCAAAATATTCTTCACAAGCAGTAAATGGGCTTTAAAACCTACTAATATTTGTTGCTGCAGATACTGTGAAGAAACAAATCCTCAAAGTTCACAGCAGAAGCACCAAAGTCATTTAAATGAACAGCTCAGCTACTCCTGCTCCACTTCCCAGCAGTGACCTTCCATTTCTTGTAATCTCTAATGTAATTATTAATCAGGTGCTGTGGGAGGGTCGAGCAAGGTGATCCAAGCTGCTGAGAGATGGGTGGAAAACCTCAGTGCTTCTGCTTTGAGCTGGAGAATGAATTGCTACACAATGTCTGCAGCTAGATAGATCAGTGAGGGCTTGTTTTAAAGTTAATTTGCTGCTTGTTAAGAATATGTAAAAACTTAAATAATGGTAGCCTGGTTATAGATTTATTTTACATGGCAACACGTGTATCGGGTGTTGCTTAGGACAGTGCCACAAAGAGTGGTGGGGCTTATGTCTTCCTTTTAATGTGATTTGGGCTTAAATAGAACCTGTCTATGTAGAAGAATAAGATCTGCCATTGCTAAGTTGTTTTTGAAAGTAGAAGCTCTGGGGCTGTTATTCTTTTTGTTTTATTACTAAATGAGTCACCAACCTGATAAAAGCAGCTAAGGAAGCGTTGGCACGCCTGATATGCACATGCTTTTATCAGGTTAGTGGCTCATTAACCCATTAGTAGTGAAGGAAGGATTAGGATGACAGCTCTGGAGCTTGCACCTTCAAAAAGGTGGCTGTCACATATCTATAGTTAAAGTTTACAGCTTTTTTTCCCCAAACTTGAGCAGTATAGTTGAATTAACACAGAACTCCAGTCTGCAGCCATGTATATATTTGTATACTTCCACCCTGCATGTTCTGCAGCTTCCTTCCCTTAATTCAATGTTCATATGCAGTTTTCTACCTTTTAAAAATGGAAAGAAAAAAAAAAAGAGGTCGCATGACCATCCTCTGTCTTTTTATACCTACTCTACAGTTACGGTTGCCACCTTTTCTTCAGGAGGAAACCCTAGCCCCGCACGTGGCGATTATTTTTGAGAGAATATAGAAGAGAGAAGGAGGAGAGGCAGCCAGGGGAGGGAGTAAAGAGACCGGCTATTGAGGAGTACAAATATCAGCAATACATTATACAGCAATACAAAATAATATGAAGCTACATACTCTGTGTTGTTCTGGGGTGGCGCCCTGATGTATCCAGGGTCTCAGGTGGCCTGTGCGGGCTCTCCCCAGGGCTGTGCGCGCTCTCGGGTGGACTCTGCGGACTCTCAGATTTGATTAAGGCTTTTCTTTAGGGTGCCTCCCATTCTTGTAGCCAATACCTCTGCAAGGCAAGTTTCCAAACTGGTGGCCTTATCCTGTAAAGAACCCTTACTGGTCTTACACCAGCACAAGGTTTTTGTGAGGCCCATAACTTCCTTCCTACCTAAGGTAGGTTTGACCTTTTCACCTCCGCCAGTACATTGTTCTTCTGTCACTTTGTTTCGTTCCATTTCATCTGAAGGAGATCTCCCTTCATTGTCTGGATGTAGTTAGGGCTGTGAGAGTCTATATCTAAGACACTGCTTCCTTTAGAAAGACTGACTCTTTTCATTTCGGATGGTCCCCATAAAGGTGCACCAGCTTCTCGTTCTACATTTCTTAGTGGCTCAGGAACACCACTATCCAAGCTTATGGTCTCAAGGATCAGGTTCCACCCTTTCCTGCTAGTACACCTACTCTGGCTTCTGTTTCACAGATGTGTAAGTTTGCCATCTGGTCTTCTGTTCAAACGTTCTACCAGGTGGATGTTCAGGCATCATTTGATGCCAGCTTTGGGCGTAAGGTCCTTAAGCTGCTCTTTGAGCTGCAGGCGGATGACAGTAGGATTTTTGTATGCAATGTAAAATCCTTTTCTTGGAGTCCATTGAGGGACACAGGACACACCCCTCTGTCTTTCTGATCATACTGTTGTTACTGCTTTTGCAACAAAACTGAGACATGCTTGTAATAAGAGGGGTTATTATGGGCTGGCCTACAGTTTTTTTGTTTGCCAGTGTCCAATCTTTCCATACCTGGCAGTTTAACCCAGTTTAGGTTACAGTCGTCCTGTGTCCCTCAAATCCAAGAAAAGGATTTTACAGTACAAAAATCAAAATATTCTTCACAAGCAGTAAATGGGCTTTAAAACCTACTAATATTTGTTGCTGCAGATACTGTGAAGAAACAAATCCTCAAAGTTCACAGCAGAAGCACCAAAGTCATTTAAATGAACAGCTCAGCTACTCCTGCTCCACTTCCCAGCAGTGACCTTCCATTTCTTGTAATCTCTAATGTAATTATTAATCAGGTGCTGTGGGAGGGTCGAGCAAGGTGATCCAAGCTGCTGAGAGATGGGTGGAAAACCTCAGTGCTTCTGCTTTGAGCTGGAGAATGAATTGCTACACAATGTCTGCAGCTAGATAGATCAGTGAGGGCTTGTTTTAAAGTTAATTTGCTGCTTGTTAAGAATATGTAAAAACTTAAATAATGGTAGCCTGGTTATAGATTTATTTTACATGGCAACACGTGTATCGGGTGTTGCTTAGGACAGTGCCACAAAGAGTGGTGGGGCTTATGTCTTCCTTTTAATGTGATTTGGGCTTAAATAGAACCTGTCTATGTAGAAGAATAAGATCTGCCATTGCTAAGTTGTTTTTGAAAGTAGAAGCTCTGGGGCTGTTATTCTTTTTGTTTTATTACTAAATGAGTCACCAACCTGATAAAAGCAGCTAAGGAAGCGTTGGCACGCCTGATATGCACATGCTTTTATCAGGTTAGTGGCTCATTAACCCATTAGTAGTGAAGGAAGGATTAGGATGACAGCTCTGGAGCTTGCACCTTCAAAAAGGTGGCTGTCACATATCTATAGTTAAAGTTTACAGCTTTTTTTCACCAAACTTGAGCAGTATAGTTGAATTAACACAGAACTCCAGTCTGCAGCCATGTATATATTTGTATACTTCCACCCTGCATGTTCTGCAGCTTCCTTCCCTTAATTCAATGTTCATATGCAGTTTTCTACCTTTTAAAAATGGAAAGAAAAAAAAAAAGAGGTCGCATGACCATCCTCTGTCTTTTTATACCTACTCTACAGTTACGGTTGCCACCTTTTCTTCAGGAGGAAACCCTAGCCCCGCACGTGGCGATTATTTTTGAGAGAATATAGAAGAGAGAAGGAGGAGAGGCAGCCAGGGGAGGGAGTAAAGAGACCGGCTATTGAGGAGTACAAATATCAGCAATACATTATACAGCAATACAAAATAATATGAAGCTACATACTCTGTGTTGTTCTGGGGTGGCGCCCTGATGTATCCAGGGTCTCAGGTGGCCTGTGCGGGCTCTCCCCAGGGCTGTGCGCGCTCTCGGGTGGACTCTGCGGACTCTCAGATGGGCTGTACGGGCTCTCATAGTGGGCTGTGCAGGCTTTTAAGAGGATGTGTGGGCTCTCAGGTGGGCTGCTATGTGGGCTCACAGGTGGGCTATGCGTGCTCACAGGTGGGCTATGCAGGCTCTCAGTTGGGCTTATGGGGACTCTCATGTGGGCTGTGGGGGCTCTCAGGTGGCTGTGTGCGGTCTCAGGTGGGCTATGTTGGCTTTGCTGTGTGGTACAAAGGAGAAGATGTGCTGATCGGCCGGCGCCTGTTTAAAGGCGCCCGCGACTCACAAGAAGATGCAGCTTCAGGCACATGTGACTGCCTGAGGTCCGTTGCTTGCTGGAGACCTCAGCAGCCACATCTGTCAAATTGTGGCATCGGCACTTAGTGTCTTGTGTCTGGGTGTCAGCTGGCTGGAAACCCAGACACAAGACTCAAAAGCCAGACTGTCCTGGTGAATCCTGGAAAGGTGGCAACCCTATCTACAGTGGTCTGTGGGGTTAGTCAGGTGTAGTCAGCACATCACTACAGTAAAAACCACTCAACGGTGATTGACTTCAAACTAATACAGTAGATGATGGAATTGAAGCTGCACACCAATTACATTAGTCCAGATACAACTTTATTTATTCCATTAGGGTCAGGGGGACATTGAAGTAGAATAGCCAATGCATTTTGGGGGTCCAAAACACACACCCCGTTCATCAGGGCTTAATGAGAGAATTAATGTGTGTGGACTTCAATCCCTGCAGCTTAAACATTGTCTTGTATTGTACTCAACTGGTTTGGCAGCTGCTGATAAGCCTGGAGTCCTCTCATCACAACACACAATATAATAGTCTATGGTGATAGAAAAAAGTATAATAATAGATAATGAAGATAAAACTTTGCCTCACATGGAACGATATATTTGCTTCCCTATATTGAAATGTTTCAGAATCACATTACAGCTGAATATATTTAACCTAAAGCAAATATAAAATGGTTTGTGGTAAGCCACATTAATAAGTCTAGCTTGTCTTTAGCTTTAACTTGTACCAGTATAATACCAAACGCAAATAGGGAGCATGAAGACGCCTGGGCAGAAACAGAACATATTTCACTAGCTTTTCTACACAACATCATAATGCATTTTGCTTATGGGTTCTGAAAGAGAGGTAAGACTATTGCCTATAATCTGCTGGCAGAGTAGCTCAGTCCAGTGACACCATGTAGGCTGTCCTCTATTATCTTGCATTTCTCTTGACTGCAATTCATTCCAGCAGTGTTTCCCTTCTGTCCACAGCTGTCTGTCATTGAAACCTTGGAATGAGCTGTCTATTAAGGGATGAGTGATTTCTGACTCATCCAGCCCTTTGTGGAAATTTCATCTTGATCTAGGCACAGCAGGCTTTTTTTTCCCCCCCCAACCTGTGCTAGGGAGATAGAACAATGAAAGAGACAGAGAGCGCCACCTGCTGGGTGGATTCAAGACTTCATAATGTTTGTATGAAATATTTCATATTTACACAAAAAAAGCAGGAAATACACTTTTAAAATATTATTAATTTAGCTCTGACCATAACAAAGCAATAAAATACTGTACATACAAATCCACTATGCATTCTCTTTAATGCAACGATAATATTCTAGTTTTGGTAGTTATACTATAGCAGGGGTGATCAAATTATTTCGGAATTCAGGAGCCAAGAGTCTAAACGAGGAGCCAGCAGAATTTTTTTTAGGTGGTAGCTCCATTAACAACTATAAGCAACCTACAAAAGTTAGGCGCCAGCTGTCATTTTTAAGGAGCATTGGCGACCTGGTTCCTGGGATTTGTCCAGCCCTGTAGTATTGTATAGACAATTTTATAGAAAACTGTGCATGTTTATGAAGTTTCTCTTCATTCAAGAACATTGTGAAAGTGGTCATTTAAAGGTAAACTGGATTTTGGAAAACAAAAAGTATATTGTGAGCCACTGGGCAGATTTATATGAACAGGAGGGAAAAAAGGGCCCACAATGTTATAATCAGCTGATAGTGTCTACCCTCATGCTCCTACCCACACTGTATGTTGACAGGTATGTATTCGCAATGTAGACACCTTCCTTCTTATTAGTCAGCCTCATGGCCATGTTCCTAAAGCCCGTCACACACAATCTGATTGTACAACCTCCTTTAGATCTACCAACAAGTATGTAGTGCAAGGGTCGGCCCTCATAATACATAGTTTCGGTCAATCCAAAGCTTGTATGGTCAGATTGTAACCATTAGGTGACCATCAGGGCTTGGCTAAATGTGTGTCTAGATTCCTAGAGTTGAGCAGGGTGTATGGGGAAACTACAGGTAATGTTTTGTATGTAGCAACAATTAGACCATATCCATAGGAAACCTGGTTCACATTTTATTCGTTGTTGTACCATTTTGGAATCTCCTTAACCATTTCTGTTTTTGGCCCTGTGCAGGAGATGGGGAAGCAAAACAGCAAGCTCCGCCCAGAGATGCTACAAGACCTGCGGGAAAATACAGAGTTCTCCGATCATGAGTTACAGGAGTGGTATAAAGGTTTTCTAAAGGACTGTCCATCTGGCATTCTAAATGTCGAAGAGTTCAAGAAGATCTACGCCAATTTTTTCCCATATGGAGATGCCTCCAAGTTTGCCGAGCACGTGTTTCGTACATTCGATACCAACGGTGATGGGACCATAGATTTCCGGGAGTTTATCATTGCTTTGAGCGTCACCTCCAGGGGGAAGTTAGAGCAGAAACTAAAGTGGGCGTTCAGCATGTACGATCTAGACGGGAACGGCTACATCAGCCGGGATGAGATGCTGGAGATCGTACAGGTAATTGGGGATTTAGAAACATTTCTACAAGTATGGATTTTCAAACCGTGTGGTACTTTATTGATTTAGACATACAACATCCAAGTACATTGTTCTTTTCAGCTATTTTACATAGTATAAAAACAGTTTCTATAAATAAAATTCAAATAGTAAGTATACAAAAAGATACTCTACTAGAACAAGTTTTTTTCTTTTTTTTAAATACTGGTGGTCACTTTGTCTCCCCGGCCCAGATGCAGTAAGCTTTGATAGCCATCATTGACTGGTTGTAGAAGTACAAATTATAGCACAGGGTGTTATGACTTTTTCCTGACTCCAAAACTAAAAAAAAGGTTTTGCTATTTTAAGGCCTGAGGGGGAGGGTTAGACTAGAGGTAGGCAACCTTGGCAGTTTCACCACAGCTGGAGTGCTGAGGTTGCGTACGCCTGGGTCAGACCCTGTGTCAAATTTTTATTCCCATTGGATAATTCACTTCCATTGAAGGAGAAGGTAATCCAAATTTGTTTGCTGTCCCCAGTACAAGAAGTAAGGGGAAGTCTTTCAATGGTGACCCTTGTTTAGGGGACAGCAGTCTAAGAGGGAATTTGCCTTGCTTTATGAGATTCCCACTAACTTCCTGTTGCATCTTTAGGACAGGAAGTGAACGGTCATTTCCATAATGGTACATAGACCGCAGAAAGAAAAAAAAAGCTAGCAGAGGTTTTAACTGTTCGCTACTCTATCCACAAAAAAACAAATGTGGTCTACACATACATGTTTAACAGCTGATAATATGCAACATGCCGAAATGTTGGATGTAAAATTGCATATAGAATACAGAAATGAATCTGGTTTGTGTAATCCACAACAAGCTTAAAGCAGAATTCCAGGCAAACGACACAGCTAGAAACATACATGTAACCCGTGTTATCTGCCAATGTAATTCTGCTTAGCCAGCCTTTTAATACAGAACCCCCCCCTGCCGTACTGCATAGCCAGGCAAGAAACAACTGTATATCCCAATTCAGCTTTGTAGATTCCTATGTAAGCTCTCCAACTGCAGCCTGCTCTTTGGGCAATGAATCCTCGCTATCATCACCTCTGGCCAGTAAGCTGAAGGGTAATCTTTCGGACTAAGGCTTATGCAGTAGCAGACATTGTCTGTGTTAACTTCTCCCATTTATCACAGCATGTGAAATTTGACTTTCCCACCCATCCATGCAATATTTTTATATTTAGAGACATTTGGTGTGTGTGTTTTTTGCAGTCAAACAGCAGTTGTCGTTCTAAAAGTCTTCAATTACATGTGATCAGAACTGAAGTTTCCTTCTCAGTACTTTGTTTCCAGTCCCTTCTTGTAATCCTCTGGCTAATGAAGGCATCACGTGTCTCCATCCACTTGTAAACAAAGAGAAGTCTATTTTTTTACATTGCCCTTAGCATATGTGCCCCTTAAAGTGTATCTAAACCAAAACCAAAAATTTTATATTATGCAACTTACCAGCTGCATTCGTTTTCTTTTTTCTGTTATTTTCACCTGGTGATCTGGCCAGAAACACACTTCCTGTCTTAGGGTGGCTGCGCTCTATAAAGGTGCAATGGAGCCACTATTAGACAGCAGCATTGTCACCCTGTGGGGAAGTTAGTGTTAGATGGATTAGTAGATTTAGATGGACTTGACTAAAAAATTTAAGCTGAACTCCAGCTAAAACTTCTAAGCAGTTAGAGCAGTTTTTTCCCCTTTTTGGATAAAGATTTTTAATAAATGAATGAAAGCTGACCATTGTAAGCACCCCTGTCACTCTTAAACTGTTGTCCCAACCTTCTATCTACCACCTTTGCTGGACAGCTTGGCTTGTTAAAAGAAGTGGAAAAATAATAGACTTACTGGCCAGATAACCAGGTGAAAATAAAGGAAAAAAGCACAAAACAAGAAAACGAATGCAGCCACCACATCTAAGGATTGGTAAGCTGCAATCTACATCTTCCAGCGCTCAGAAAAACCATTGGTAGATTCCCTTTAGCGATCTTTGACGATGATCAACAAACAGGAGGGCTGCTGTCCTCTAGTAGAGGGTGTCGCGACCCACTTTTGGGTCACGACCCACGAGTTGAGAACCACTGCTCTAGGCCACTGGTAGATGTCCTCAAAGTACATGAAAAAACACAAAAAGAGACAGCGCCTTGTCCTCGTGCATTACCGTTTATTATAAATAGATGAAATTCAATCCAGGGTAAGAAAACTAGTCACATGTTCAATGTGGAGCCGCATTCCTTGGTGGTCCTGTATCTGGATGATGATGATATGTATTGCAGCTTGGGGCATTTTGGATGTTTCCTGCTTTACATTTACAGTACATGACTCCACATTGAACATGTGAGTAGTTTTCTTACCCCGGGTTGAATTTAATTTATGTATAATGAACTTGAATGCACGAGGAGAAGGCGCTGTCTCTTTTGTGGTAAGCTGCAATATATAAATCAGTTTTTGCTTTTGGGTTTGAATATGCTTTAAACTGACTATACACTATATACTTTTCTTTCTTTCATCCTGCAGGCTGTTAGAAAGCAGACTCCTCCATCCACACTAAACAGCATGGATGGAGGAATCCCCCCCACCCACCAGGCTATTGTATTCTGACACATGGTGCCCACAGCTGTCAACAGCTGATGGATGCAGTCACTATTCATTTGACAATTTTTGGCCCGACTCTTTTGATTAATTGACTTATGTTGGTTGGGCCACCCACTGTTAGAATTTCATCCAATTCCTGTAAATTAGCCAAACTTCTACCAGTGTATATACAGCTTTATGTGAAGCTGTCCCAGCCCTTATAAATAGCCACCATGTTCTAACTGTGTTCCATATATTCCAGGTCTTTTGGGTAGAATACAGACCTCTGTTTCTATAGAGTATGATAGTGGTACAGCTGTTTAAAGCAATATGTTCTTTTTCGTTAGGCAGAATAGGTGCAGTAAACAGATTTGCCACTGAGGTTCACGTAGGTGAAAATCTTGCACTTTCTGAATCTTTGAGGCCAGAAATTGTCAAATAAGGAAAAACAAACATAATTTGTCTTGTAATTCACGGTAAATCCTGTAAAGTTAGTGTCCCTCAATAATAGGACATATCTTGTGGCTCTGAGAAACCCAATGGCTTGGTGTGGCAATGTTACTAATGAATAGAGCTGAAACTCAGCAGCTACTACCCTGCTAAGCCAAGGACCCGTTTCAAGCACACTGATCAAACATAAAGTGACATATGTACATTTTTCATATCCAAAGACTCCAATAACTGCAAGGCTGATAATGTGTGAATATTTAGCTAATTCAAAGAAGATGGCAATGTATGTTAGGATAATCTTTTAGGTGAATTTGATAAAGGCAGTGAAGAAATATATATACATATTCCTAAACACACAAAAAAAAATTATTTTCTTTTCTGCTCCAGAAATTCTTGCATACTGGAAAGCTGTTGTCATTTAAGATCATGGGGGGGACTTTTAAACCGTTCATGTAGCCAACAGCTATGTGACCAAGATTGGCAGTCCAATATGGCCACTAGATGGAGCCAAGGAGCATAGGACATTCCCATGCTGCTCGGCTTTACCTAGTGGCCGTAATGGGCTGCTCACTATGTGACAGTTTTATAAGTCTCCCCCTAGGTGTTAAGGTCAGATGAACACATTGTTGAAGTAATACGTGTAGACAAGGCCTGCAAACCTTTTTAAAACCTCATTTATTAGCGTTTAAAGAAGAACTGTCAGTGTTACCCCTGGCAACAAATATAAATTTTCTTTTATTTTTTAACCAACTTCACAGATTCAGTTATCTTTGGTCGTCTTTTTTTTTTTTTTAAGACTCTTTGATGAATCTAAATTATGTTCTAGGGATTATGCATCACCATAGATAGAAATATCGAAGTGGTCAATGACTTGCAATTTCAGGGTTATCATTCTCCTAATTGCGCCACTACTTAGTGAGTCACTGATCCAGGACAAGGATTCTGATTTCACTAGCTGCATGCTTATTGTAGGTCACTGACAGGTTCCTACACACTGTTCTGCGGTTGCCAATATACATAGATGCCAGTGTGGTGGAGGCTGGAAATGAAACCTGAGCTCTATGCATATATAAATGCAAAATTATTGTGGCTGGGTATTTAATAAATCATTAAAAGTATTTTTTTAATAGGCAGCTAGTGTAAGTAACTGGATTAGACATGGTATCAGCCTCTTGCAATCCGCTATGCAACAGCTTTCAGACTGGGAGAGGGAGGGGCATGATTGGGAGCCAATCATGTGTGTTACATGCAAATGTGCTGAGAAGGAACATGCTGGTAAGAGGAGAGATCAGGGTAAGCAGTGAGATGACCTCGTATATCTCCTACTGCAGGGGTAGGCAACCTCAGCACTCCAGCTGTTGTGGAACTACAAGTCCCATGAGGCATTGCAAGACTTTGACAGCCACAGACATGACTTCCAGACACATAATGGAATTTGTAGTCTGTCCCACACCAGGGGTGCTGAGGTTGCCTATCCCTGTTGTGCTGCTTCTTCACTCTACATTCAGCAGGCTGGGGGTAGAAAAAGGACACAGTCTATGACTGTAATAGAGAGAGTGCCTGTGCTGTGTAAATTACAGAACTTGATGAACAGAACTACAAATCCTTTGGCAGGTAAAGCAGTTTTCATATTTGTGTTTTGTGCCTGGAGTTCAGTATTCAAACAAACATCATGGGTGACAAAGTATAGTCATTATGTGAATTCAGTAAAGAAAGGGCTTTCAGTTAATGAGCGCATTCTTTCTGATGCAGAGGGCATGTGATGTCTGATTATTGACTGCGTTTCCATGCATTTTTACAGGCAATTTATAAAATGGTTTCCTCTGTAATGAAGATGCCAGAGGACGAGTCCACGCCAGAGAAACGCACAGAGAAAATCTTCCGACAGATGGACACAAATAATGATGGTAAGATGGGAACACGTCTGAGTCATTTATTCTTTTCTCCATGACTTAATGAGCTATGTTTTGTATGTGTGATTGCCATATTGTACATTTATCCGTGGTCTGATCCCAGGTTTGGGGAAAATCCCACTTCTGCTCACCTTTTTTCTCTGTGCTGCTTGTCATTCTAGGTAAATTATCGCTGGAGGAGTTCATTAAAGGTGCCAAAAGTGACCCATCAATTGTGCGGTTACTGCAATGTGACCCCAGCACGGCATCGCAGTTCTGAAGCTGGCTGCAGCCTGGGAACCATCCGATTCATCTAGTGGCTGTGCCTCGCCTCTGCACAGCGGCCTGTCCCAGAATCCTTTTGGGCATTAGATGGACTTGAAAGCACTGCCAATCAATCAGCCCACTTCCTACCCCCTATTTATTTCTTACTATAAAACTTGTATTATGTTTATTGTATGGAGTAACCATGGGTTGCATGGAGATTTGGGGCACAAGGGTGGGGTGGGCATAATAAAGTGTCTAAAGGGACCAGATGCACATTGGAATAGTGAGAGATGCTACTTAATAGCATAAGGAGCCACCAGCTGCTTTGCTTTCATATATACTGTATGGCAGTGAGTCAAGGTGGTCTTTACTACAGTGAGCAAAGGTGGAACTGGTTGCACTAAAGCAGGGAGTAACTATGCACGCTATATTTCATTTATTTATTAGGGGAAGAGAGGGATGGTTTTAGATTATTATATTGTTTAGATATGCACTTTCCCTTTGTACCCTTGCTCCTTCATCTCATTAGAGGGAACCCGTTTGACCTAGTGTCCTTCTGTTCTGGGTAGAGGATCTGCATATAGATAGACCCTACTTTTATTTTTGGTATAACGGAATCGGCTCTTTTATACTTTGAGTATAAAGTGACATACTTTAACATCCACGCATACACTGCCAGTTATATTATTGGCATGTATATTTTGTGTGCATCTTTACAGCAATAGATTCTAATGACTAAAACATTTGAAGATACCTAGCTGCACTAAAAGTTGCTTCTATAGGAAAGAGTCTTTTTTAATAGCGTTGATGTCTTTTTATTATACTAACAGCCTGTCACTCAAAACAAAGTAATGGTACATAAAGAGATACCATAGGATCAGGTGTATGTGGATTCTCTAATGGTTTAAATGAGTGCTTCCATGTCGCTGTATAATGTTAGACACTTAGGAACATGGGAAAGCTCCCATGCCTGTAAAACACTTTTTTTAGGTGGTGATTCATTAGACTTGCCATTTGACTGTTCTGTCTTACATGATCATTAATGTACTTTTCAGGCATTGATGATTAGGTATGATATAGTTGGCTCATGTTTGAACTGTTTGTAATGTCCCCTGCAGGTGTTGGTGCAGCATCCACAACATACTAGTGAAAAGGGGTGGGGCTTTGCACAATTGCGTGACTTTTTATGTATGTTTGGGGGTCTGATTTTATGATGTCAGCCAGAGAGTTCTGTAATGGAGCTGTACAGTGAGGCTCACATTAATGAAGCGTCCTAAGATACTGCATTCGTGTGTTATGGTACACAGCCTGTGACTGCAATCAGTGCAAAAGGCTGGACTACTACTATTGTACATTGATAGATATTGTACATTCATAGAGAAGCCTGACAAAGAGCAGGGAGCATGAAACCACTTTGTGAACACCAGTATTAATTTAGCACAAGGGTGGGCAAATCAATATGGAATTCAGGAGCCAGCAGGATTGTTTTGTAGGAGCCAGCTGCATTGACAGCACCTAGAATAAACCTCAAAAGACGCCAGCTGTCATTTTTAAGGAGCACTGGCTACCTGGCTTCTGGGATTTGTTCAGCCCTGCTTTAGCATTTCATAATAAAGCAGCTTACATTGTTGTAATGCATTCTGACAGTTTATCAGTAAATGTCTTTAATAACAAATGTTCTACATCTGTGCTGTTTGGTTTCCATACTGGTCAGGGTCATGGCTGTGTGTTGTGGGGAATTTACTAAAACTGGAGCAAACAGAGTCTGGTTTTTAAGCTATTTCAAATGTTGATATCTCTTGAAAGGGATGCTGCGCCTTGATGTTTTTATGTTTTAGTTTCCTGCAGAATCAGTTTGTCCTGTCCCTTGCAGAGTCCTATTGAGTCACCCTTATGTGTGCTAGTAAGCTATGTGTGTCTTCACAAACACAGCAAGGCAAGTCACTCTTCTTCTCCCAGCTCCCTGCTCTCCCCTCCTCCTCCCTTCACAAAAGCTAATAGATAGACAGCTGCTGGAGACATGTCCTTTGTGATCATGTACTGAACAGGAAGTTCAGGGAAGTTGAGCTAAGAGAGTTTGAGCCAGCTGTTTACAAACATGATGACTGTGAGTGTTTGGGCAAAAATGTAAAGAAATACTTTGCTGGGCAATGTATATTTGTTTGATCTGGATTCATTATTGAAAACAAGTGTGAGCATTTAATACTACATTAAGCTTTGAAAATAAAAGCTAGAAGCTGATTGCTTCCCATGCACAACTGCTAAAGATTCTGTATGTTCAAGTCTTAGTAAATTCCCCTTATTGTTTCTTGGCTGCATTTCCATTTACCTATATTAGAATAAATAAAAAAATAGTGACAAGAGGAATAAGGGCTCATTCACACGGGAATAGAATAACTCAACTGCAGGATTTCATGCATAAAATACACACCTTTGTAGACACGTATATGCGCGCATTTTGGCCCGTATGCGTTTTTTTGCGTATTTTTTTTTTTTAGCACTGTATGCAATCCCTAAGCACCAGAAACT
This sequence comes from Nanorana parkeri, assembly GCF_000935625.1. Taxonomy (NCBI): domain Eukaryota; kingdom Metazoa; phylum Chordata; class Amphibia; order Anura; family Dicroglossidae; genus Nanorana; species Nanorana parkeri. Next base: position 771,043 of record NW_017307025.1, on the reverse strand, counting down.
TCATGCATGTGTTTACATGCGCATGCACGTAAAAAATGCACTTTTTGCAGCCCCGGTCACGGCTTGGTCCATTTTTTTTGTACCTGTCTGTATGCAACCTAAAAACATGGCCCCAGACACAGCTGTGCATATGTGGTCATGTATTTGCATGTGCTGTGTTTAGATGTGCACAGAAATAAGCACTGTGTGTAGCTGTATGCAGCGTTTTAAACACCCATGTGAATGAGCCCTTACTCATAACAACCATAAGGAAACCAGCTATTAGGATGCTGATTTCTGATTGGAATTAAGACACAGAAACCACATAACATTTTGGTAAATAGCACTGCAGCCGTTAATCCAAGCTATCTAGATACACCAGGGGTAGGCAACTGTGTCACTCCAGCTGTGGTGAAACTAAAAGCCCTGCTATGACTCTGACTCTCTAAGTCATACTTGTGGTGTTAGTGTCTTGCAATGCCTCATGGGACTTGTAGTTCCACAGCCGATGGAGTGCCAAGGTTGCCTACCCCTGAGATACACCCTTTGAGCAGACAGCCTTTAAACCCTGACGTTATGTACATGTTATACAATACAGTCTTGGAGCCTGTGGATATTTTCCTTATTTTATACTTTTAACATTGAATATTACCTGGGATTATATTCCAAAGAGAATGCTGAAAAGTAGCAGTCATGCATGGATGACTTTGGTTACATTTTTTTTTTTCTTCATAATAAGTTGTATATTACCTGGTGTTTTCTTTCTTGAGCCACATGAATAATGAATGATTGTTTTTTGAGCCTTTGTATAACCACAGGAAAGAAGGGTGAACACCGATGTCAGCTATAACGTGAATATACACAGAGCTATGGAGGGCAATATAATATACGGGGTAGTATTATGTTGGTCGTATTCTGCTCTCAGTAATAAGGACCCACATACAGTTTACCAGCTTGTTGGCTTGGATTTGCTTTGTCAAGTGCTTGTTTTTCCAGTGGGAATCTGCTCTATGCACAGCTGACCTCTTTAGTAAGGGCCCTTTCACACTTACATACATGTAGGAATGTGCATTTTTTACTTGATGCATGTTTCTGCATGTTTTATACATGCATTCATGTGGTTTTAGTTCATGCATTATGCAAATTAAAGGACACACATTGGGTATAGCAATTTTTTATAGTGCAGATGTGCTAGAAAAATAAAACACACAAAAATGCATGGTGTTTTTGTGCATTTACTTTTCATTCCCATGAATGCTCTCTCTGTGCTTTTTTTGGTACAGGAGAGCATATGACATCCCATGTGATAGTGCTCGGGTCTAGTGGCTAATCCAGGTCTGAATACTGTCACATGACGGAGAGGGTGACATCATCCACCACTTCTGACACCAGGTATTTTAGTGTTGGCTGCAACAGAGAAACGAGCAGCGGAGGATTACTACAGAGGTAAGTATCAGTGGGTTGGGAAGACACTGTTACTATGCCCTAAGTAACCAAAGTGACAGTGTCTCTTTAAAGATCTCCAGGAAAATCAAAAAAGTACCCTTGCAGTGGGGCTAACCTCGCACTGCAAGGATTGCATGCTTTTTTGGACTAGGGGCCCCAAATAAAGCAGTTATACTGATCCTTGGTCCCAGGGTTGTTGGGCTCACCCTCCCTTCCTCATGTCTGGCTGTGGAATGTCCTTTGGCGCCAGGGCTGCAGCTACCATGGGGCGAGTGAGGCACTTGCCTCAGACGCAGCTAAGACGGGGTGCAGCCAGGGCCAGTCTGGCTGCGCCCCCTTGCCCCTGTTGCCATGGTGAGCACAGGGCGACATTGGCAACAGGGGCACCAGGAGGCCAACACAGCCGCGGCTCAGCAGGGAGAAGAGGGGCAGCACAGGCTCCAGCTTCTCCTCTGATCCCTGCTGCTCTCACCGCCTGTATGGGCAGAGGACTCTGTGTCCTCAATCTCTTTTTCTATTTCAAAAGGGAAATGTCGGGGGTCTGTTTAGACCCCTAATATTTCCCGGAAGCCCCCCAACAGTAAAATAAATATTTTTTAAAAAAACACCCCCCACACACACATAGACCTGTGCTAAGACTAATAATGTGTTTCGGACTAAATGAACGAAAACGAAAAAAAAATGTAATTAGTTCCGTCAAATCAAACACATTTTTATGCTATTTTAGATTTGGCCGCCATCCTGGATTCGGGGCGCATGACGTCACATACCCCACATGTCTGTTGGGGGGGCACCATTTTTTGTTCTTGCCTCGGGAGCAGTAGGAGCTAGCTGCGGCTCTGTTTGGCGCCCTCGCATCTAATACAGGTCAATGGACCTACATAACATATGATGATGTCAGTGGTCCATAAACCACAGGAGCATGGGGAGAAGATGCTGCCGGGAGCGGTCTAGCAGCCCGGAGGGAGCCAACAGGTAAGTAAATGAGCACTTAACCCTTGTGCAGAGGTAGCCCCAGTGCAAGGGTACGTTTTTGATTTTTCCCTTCTTTAATTAATGCACAAAAATGCTACATGACGTATTTTAAAACATGTCCTAAGTAGAAGCTCATAGATGTGAATTAACCACATAGACTCAATTCACAAAGCGAATGTACTAGGATAAGGACCCATATTTTCAAAAAAGTGACAGTTATTTCCTGCTGAGTTCAACGAGATTTGAAAATTGTAGTCACATCTTTAAAATAAGGGTTCTTATCCTTGTGAATCAAGGCTTTAGTACTCAATGGGATTTCTACTTAAATTGCTATTTCATGCAGTAAGCATGCTTTTTACTGCAGGAAGACAGACAAGTGTGAACTGGCCCTGAGGTTGTGACAAGACATAAATGGGGTGTGCTGAGGTCAAATGTTCTTGTATGTCTGCAATACACAAAACTTGCTCTGTCAGTGAGGCTGGCTTAGTGCAGCAATTATGTTTCTGGTAATTTTTTTTATCACTGTAAAGTCCCCAGAACAGGGGGAACACTGATTTTTCTATAAGAAATAAAGTCTTGTATCCATGTCTGAATGCTGTATTGTGTCAGTTATTATGCACGTATCTCATCTGATGGTTACTATAGCCCCTTTATGTAGTCTTGACTGCACAGTGCTTGTAACTATAGAATAGGCACATCCAATCATCATGATGATGGTGAAACAGTATCTTCTGGTGCTGGCATCTTGGCACTGCATCATTTTGAAATGGACCCTGGTGCCCAGCCTGTGGCCCTTGGGCCCCAGCAGCTAGTAGTTATCGTTTTCCATGTCTAGGTGCTTAGTCAGAGACAGTGAAGGAAAATATTTTATATACAGGCTTCTACTAGTTAAATATGATTTATTTATTTCACACTTTTTTCTGTGCTGTCCATTCTTCATTCATTTTGTGTATTTTCTCCCTGACCTTTTTATAATGAATCTTGATGAGAGGAATTTTTTTAAGGGGGCTGTAGTGGGTGCTGCTTTGTAAACAGATGTAATGGCAGTGATCTCTAGCAGTATCTAGTAAGGTGTCCTGAATCTCTGACAGTCTTCTGCAGCAATTCCCCTTTCCCCAAACACACCTGGAGCAGGTATTTAGTTTTGGATCTCCTGTAGAATGCATGCAGTTTTTGACCATCTATTATAGTATTGCCATTTCCTGACTCTTTTCTGTAGCTTTACATACATTAAATGTTACATGTGGCCCTTACAGTACAAACATAGGAGGTGGATAGTCCTAGAAGGTGCAGATGTACTAGAATAGGGATTCAGGGGGAAGGTTAAGTGTGAAGGCCTCAATTTAGGAAATAATTATTAGGGGAATGGACAATTATGCAGTACTTATTGCCTGAACAGCCAATCACCAGACCTGTGAAAAGGGCTTTTTCTTTTTACTCCACTGGGCAAATAAGCTGGTAGGGGATTCAAGAAAAGGTGAGCAGCAGTGGTTGGGTGGTATAAGTATAACTAAAGTCAAAACCTCAATATACAATATTAAAAAGAATCTACACCAGGGTGGGCGCCCTTCTCTTTTGTTTTCTCCCACAGGTTTTTATTGCCGCCTGTGTCCCTGTAAGGTAGATTTACCCTATCAAATTGTCCTGATCACCAATGTCACTGGATACAAAAGTAAGGGTAAATCCTGAGTTGCCACCACACCAGGGAAATGTTCCATTGGGGACAATTGTTCCCATGACAACTAAGAGGGGATCTCCCTCAAATTTGAAAGATATCCTGTCACTTCCTGTTCAGTCTACAAAACATGTGAAAGTAAATCTTCCAATTGAGACAGAGATAGGAAAAAGGAAATCTGACAATGGTTATAAAGCTTCCAAAATGGAAAATAAAGTTTTGCCTTTAAATATACTTTAAGCCCTTGCTTTGCACTGTATGATTTAGTTGTTAAGGAACAGTTTAAGATTTAAGCCTTGGGGGTGAACTGTTAGGTGCTATTGTTTTCACTTTAGGGGAGCTGCAGAGTTTTTATTTGTTCTTGTTGGTGCCAGGAGCCACATGCTAAAATCTGATAGTGTCAAGACAAATATATCACCATGCTTTGAGCTGTTGTGCAACAATATTATTACGATATATGAGTCTGAGTTTTGCTGTACATTTCAGTTCTCTTTCAATAGGTCATCGAGTTCATAGCAAAGCATTGTTTGGACCCCTTGATATCAGAACTGCTTTTTCCAGCTGGTACCTGAGTATTAAACACACTCATTGTAGCTGCCTCTACCATTCAGCCCTTCTTCCTCTTCTTCCACAGGAATTGTGATTCTTATCTATAGGAAAAATGTCACAAGAATAATTGGAAATTACAAGGAGGTTAGTGATTTGTCCAACATTAAGGCATACATTTAGTGGAGGCCAAACACTACTGAATTTAAGGCAGTTCCTTTTTTGCCACATATAAAAATGCCCATGTACCAAATATATGTAAATAAAATGTCAAGCCACTTCAAATGTTTGTGACATTGTAGTTTCAATGGTTCCCTTCACAATTTAGGATTCTAGGTACCCAGTACCGAGTTTTGACTAAAGTAAACAGGGACTGAAAATTCTCTTAGGTCTCTAATGCCATCAATGATATCACTGTGGAGATTTCCCCTCTCTTTCACAGAAAGTGAAAAGAACCCTAACCTTAGATTATGTGTCAGGACTGCCAAAGTATTTGATGTTATGAACTGGTGTAATGGCACTGCTGGAACATTAAAAAGTTTATAAACTTACTGCAAGACAATTATATGGTATAGTTTATAGAAGCACCAACTAGAAATGATGCGCTGTTGGATCTGTTAATCTCAAACAAAATCTCGGTAGCACTGACCATAATATTTTCATTTACTTACATTGTAAACAATGGTGCACACCGTAAGGATAAAAACACTAACTGGGTTATTCACAAAAGGGTGAAGAGTTTGGAGAAGGCAGGAGAAGGGAACAATCTAGGACAACATAGCAGAACTGGAAAGTGAGCTGAATTGGAGAAGTTTTCCATATCAGCAATTTTGTCCTAGATCGTTCACTCTAAACTCTTCACCTTTTTGTATAAAATAACCCTGTTAATTTTAGGACAGCAAATTTTCAAATGCAAAGAATGCTCTCCAAGACTTAGACTGGAAGGGAATATTGTTATCAAAAGGACACAGAACAGAAGTGGGAATGTTTTAAATCACTTGTTCCCAAAAAAACACACTGTAAAATATATTTTGGGCAACAAGTTTAACTGCCTCCCGGCCAGCCGTTGTACTTACACGGCCTGCCGGGACCTTCTTGGATGTAAGCGGGCGTGCTAGTACGTCCTGCCCCGCCCCCCGCTCAGGCGCGCCCCCCGCGCGCGCTGGTATCTCCATACTCGGGAGGAGTAGCAGAATGTGTTTTGGGGTGTAATTCTGACTATGCCCATACTGTGTATAAGAAATATCTTATTAACTGACAACTTTGTGTACAAAAAATACATTTACATTTTCTTTCTTAATTTTTAAAAAACATGTGGCAAAAAAATGAAATCTTCAAAACACTCATCATGCCACTTATTAAATACCTTGGGGTGTCTACTTTCCAAAATGGGGTCATTTTGTGGGTGTTTCCTTTGTCCTGGCACTACAGGGCCTCAAAAAATGTAACAGGCAGCCAGTGAATCAGATGATTGATTTATGTCCCTTGAAAGCCTCATGGTGCTCCTTGGATGTTTGGCCCCTCTATGTGGCTAGGCTGTAAAAAAAGTCTCACATGTGTGGTATCTCCATATTCGGAAGGAGTAGCAGAATGTGTTTTAGGATATAAATATAGCTAAGCTTGTGCTTTGTATAGGAAATAGCTTACTAACTGACAAATTTGTGTTTAAAAAAAATCCAAAAAAAATAAATCTTAATTTTCTAAAAACTTGTGCAAAAAATTGACATCTTTAAAACACCCACAATGCATCTTATCAAATACCTTAGGGTGTCTACTTTCCAAAATGGGGTCATTTTGTGGGTGTTTCTACTGTTGTGGTATTTTAGGGCCTCAAGAAATGTGATAGGCAGTCAGGGCAGCGGGGTTGTTACATTTCAAATATTTATTCCATTGTTTTGTAGTTTTGTAGACTGTATAACTGTAACACATTCTAATTAATTTACACTTATTTTGATTTTTTTTACCAAAGAAATGTAGCATAATACATTTTGGCCTAAATGTATGAAGAAAGATAATTTATTTGCACTGTTTCATTAACATAATATAAGGAAAACTGTTTTTTTTCCTAAATTTTCGGTATTGTTTCCCTAATATAGTAAAAAATAAAAATCCCAGTGGTGATTAAATACCACCAAAAGAAAGCTCTATCTGTCCCAAAAAAATGGTATAAAATTCATTTCAGTACAGCGCTGCATGACGGAATAAATGTCAGTCAAAGTACTGCAGCGCTGAATACTGAAAAATGGCCTGGCCAGGAAGGGGGTCTAAACACCTGGTCTTCAAGTGGTTAAAGGCTAAAAGTAAAATCCAAATGACTCAACACATCCAATGTTAAAAAAAAAGCCATAAAGAATAAGAACAGGGCATTTAAAAAAAATATAAAAATAAAGTTCCACTTTCATCATTTGAAAGTTACAAAGTATATAAATAAAAAGGAACTCAAAATCCCCCCAAAATTTAAAACGAACGCGGGTTGCAAAAGATAGTAAGACAAAGCCCACAAATGTTTTCAATATATTAATAGAAAAAAGATCAGGTCTGAGCATGTAAGCTCCAATATAACTTAGAATTGGTGCCTGGGGACAAAAAAGGGAAATCTATTTAAATAACTTTTTTAGCTCCATGTATACAAAGGAACATGGTGGAACTCAAGTGCATAATGGGGATGGTAGTGCCACAGCCTCAAATGAACCACAGTGGCTAAAATGTAATATTGTCCAGAAACACAAAATTAAGGTGAACAAAGCACCTGGACCAGATGGCTTAAAACCACATCATGAAAGAATCGAGCTTTAAAAGCCATTGTGTCTAAGTTTCAGAGTCTCTTTTATTAACTGGCTTAATACCAATGGATTAGTGCAAGTTATCTGCACTGTCCCTCGATGCCATGTGGATGAAATGTATTTTGCACAATAGGTTCCGGATCCAGTATTTTAGCCCATTTGATCTTCGCATATGAACTGACATACGACCCATGCAAGAAAAATGATGGGAGGCTTGTAGCAAAGCATCAGAGCTGAAATTTAACAGTACAGACATCTGCTCCATGCTTCAAGTGAGGAATTCACCTTCGGAGCGGTTAGATATGTTTTAAGGGATTTTGACTAGTCAATCATGGCTTGCCAAAATAGGTTCATAGCAAGAATCGGATGAACTACAGGGTCCTCCAGCAAGAACAGAGCTCTAGAAAGGGCTTTAAACCGCTTATCAGTTGGGTCCTTAAAGACAGTTGTTCTCTATCAGAATGGTAAGCACCCTGTTAAGGCGGAACACTATGGGATCCACAGTAGAGGAAGACCACTTCTGCACAAAATTGGATGTAAGGCTAACAAAAGCAGCAAACAGCTTTTCAGGATGTTTCCAATCTTTATAGAGAAATAGTTGGAAAAGCGGGTGCAAAGAGAACATCTTTGCAGCCTTTTGGAGTTTTAAATGACCCAACACTGGTAGAAGCAACAGCCAGCAGTGGCGTGCAGTGCATCAATGAGAACACAAATGGTCTCCTTTCATTTAGGAGTAATAGCAGTTGACTGACTCCTCAGGGGCAAGCTCATCAACCAAGGACTGGAGTAATTCAGAATCAGACTCATCAGCTAATGGTTTAGAAGACACCAAGGCTGTGGACAAATCACTCAGACATAAAATCTGCAGGAGAGAGCACAGGAGCATTCTTCTGTGTGTCAGAATCCGCAAATAATAGGTGATCTGAGTTGTAGGACCTTGGTAAAAACCTCAGAAAGGCAAGAGTGACCAGCTACACCCGACAGACTCAAGGAGGACTCCAAAGACAGCACAAACTCTAATTTCAGAAGATAACAGGATTCCAGGCTGTAGATGTCAGCACCTTCAGAAATCATGATGCAAGCCACCCCAGCACCATAAATAAAATGTGAGCTGGAGACACTTGGAACAGCTAGACTGCCCCCATGTTTAGAATCAGACATGTTACGACAGTGACAGTAAGTTAATGTATAAGCTGGACAGCTGGTAGCACATAAGGATCGGATAGCCGGAGGTCACCAAAGTCACTACAGGCCGGCATTAGGAATGGCTCAAAGATCAAAATTCCACATGGTCTTTTTCGGCAGGAACAGCAACAGTGTGATGTTTCCTCCATGCGGTAGGGTGGGAAAGAGAGTGTGGAGTACATGCAGATGACGGTAGCACAGCATTAACCTTTTCTTCTGCAAAAATGGTGCGAACAGGAATTAAAGGTGCCGAGCAACCTAAATAATTGAGGGAGCCCCCAGTGCTCATTCAAATCGCCCTACTCACTGAGTCTGAGGCAATGCCAACTGTTCTGGACCTGGAAAGCGTTCCGCAGCTAGAATTCACCAGAATGGGGTCTGGAAAGCACCCTATGTGGAGCCCAGTGCCTTAAGGTCAATTCCAGATGATCTCTGCACGTCCAGTCCATTGGGGTTCGAATGTAATATTGCAAAAGCCAGACCAAGAATGCCTGTTCTGGAAAGCTGCAGTCAAAGAACAGAAGCTCCAACAGCGAAGTAGAGAAGAATCTTAATTGAAGAGAAAACTGCAGAAGAAAAAAAGTGCTAGCAATAAGTTAGTCTTAACACAGCAGAGCTGTAGAAAAGATATCTATCCTCCTAGGACACTAGCAAATAACTGAGGCATGCTGGTAGCGGGAGCACTTATCTTGGGATGGGCTACAATTTTTGTTTGCCAGTGTCCTGTAGGCAGCAGTATAACCAAAAGGTTAAGACTTCCTTGTCCCTCAGTAGGTGAGAAAGAACATAATAGCTGTGGTGAAAAGGTACAGCTATGGTTTGCGTAAAATTCAATGAAAAGAAGAGTAGCATCTGTAACTTCTATTGTGCATAGATAAGGTAGGCAGTCATCAGTGGTTGTTTGTCAGCAGTCATCGGCACATCATGATGAGGGAATGACTAGCTGTGAGAAACACCCTTGCAGATGGCACATCTGCATCTACAGTGGCAGATTGTTGGCACATCGTATATAAATAAATCTGTCAGATTTTAGGTACTGTATACTTTATATGCTATATACACGTATACAGTTCCATCATCTTAGAATGCTATATACCCATATGTCTTGAAACGCTATCCTTTCCATTGGTAATGGATTCACCAAATCCTTGGATTTAACCCATGAGTTGCATAATGTGCACTTACTTTCATTTTTTTCTTGCGGCACAGCTGAACATCCATCAGCCTTAGTACTGTCACATAACAGCGTGCACTGAAAACAACTTCTGTAGCATCCAGTAAAATAGAGATCACCCAAAGACACAGCGTTGTACTCTGTAAAAGAGGACATACAGTATATTACACTGCTGATAATAAACCAGATAGTTTACATTTACAGGGTTATTCACAACAGGGTGAAGAGTCTGGAGAAGGCAGGAGAAGGCAACAATCTGGGACAACATAGCTGAACTGGAAAGTGAGCTGAATTGGAGAATTTTTCCAAATCAGCTGTCGGCCTAGATTTGTCACTTCTCCTGCCTTCTCCAAAATCTTCACCCTTTTGTCAATAATCCTGTTAGTGTATCTAAAGACAAAACCTGTTGGATATGATAGGAAGTAGTCAAAACCCCTGCCTTTTTTTTTCTTGCTGTCTGTTGAGGAGACATTCTTTTATTTTATTTCTCAAGACTCAATAGGAAATGAAGGGAGATCTCTCTAAAGTAAAGAAATCTGCTCTTAGACGGTTATCACCAGCACAAAGGTCTCTATTAGAAGATTTTACCTATATCCCTCTTCCAACTCAAAAATGTTGACAGTGGTCACCAGGTCAAACACCATAAATCTCCCAATTGGATATACAGACAGCAGTGAAAACCTGGCAGAGGTTATAACTCATCCCTACTCTATTCAAAGCAAAAATACAATGTAGCTTTAGATAGACTTAAATGCACTAAGGTGTGTACGTTTCAAAGATTTGAGCCTCAGATTAGCTCTTTAGTATGTGTTGGGTCTTCCAGTTTGAATTTTAAAATGCCTGAAACCTCTTCTTTAAACCTATGTTCAGTTCAGGTATGGGAACCAAGGATTGTAGTAGTGAAGCTAAGCTTGCCACCACATCTGAATCCTAATCCTGAGTAATGCAGGAGTAGTGCTTGTGTGACAGGATGCACTCTGTGTGACCTCAAGGCCACAGGGACCGAGAGCTTTCATTTTGTTTTTTTAGATGTGGCACAGCAAATGAAGGGGAATAAGAGCACCAGAGCAGCATTTTTAGCAGAGGTCACTTACAGGCTGAGTAGATTCTGTCGCAAGATGTCTCTGGCTGCCCCTGTCTAATCTCAAGTGCAGTAGTGCAGCAGTGTATATACATCAGGGTTATGAATCTACATATTATGGCTATATCCTGTGTGTGTGTGTGTGTGTGTGTGTGTGTGTGTGTGTG
>NW_017307025.1:687383-759957 GCF_000935625.1 Nanorana parkeri | reverse complement strand
TATATATATATATATATATTGTATATCTCAAGATGGGACATAATGGATAAAATCATTTTAACACCAGTCTCACATATTATTGTCTGCTGCTTACATATAAAGTCTAACTAACCAAGTGCCTTGAAGTTGCTTGTGTTGGGCTTTCTGCTTTTGAGAACCCAGCATGCCTTGCACCAGCAGTGACACAGTATGTATAGAAATGTAAAAAAAACTGCTTTACACTAAAATAAGTGAATAGAACTATTTTTAACTCAATTTATTTTATGCAATACATAAAAAAATATAATTTTTTTTTAGCAAACCATAGTTTGTAGCTTACATAGATTCTTGTAGGATCGAAAGGACACTCATAGGAAATCTGGATAAGTTGCAGGTGGGTGAATGTACAGGAAGACAGCAGTGTGCGACCTCCATTAGCCACAGTCATAACAACGGAAACTGCAATGCCTACTGTGCTGGCAGCAGACAGCACCGCGTTAGTTATACTAAGAAGTAGTGTTGCCCAACGCTGTAAGACACAACACAAGCTCAGTGGTAAAATACATACAATATATACATAGTAGCATACAAAATTACAATACATATTTAGTGAAGTGTTAAAATGGCATCATAACGCCAGCTATTTCATCACTTGCCAACATAGTCTGAGGGTCACGTTTTCTTTCTTACCAGGGTAGTTTTTTTGAGGTACCGTGAGAGAACAATTGCAACTATTCCACAGGATATAGTCTGAGGGACAGAAGAGAAAAAACTGATAAACATTATTTGTAAAAAGAAAATGCTAAAAATATTACACATTTTTGAGGTACTGTATATACAAATAGAGCCCTGATGTCTTTTGGTGGACAAGATATAAAGTATCTGCTGCAATTGTTGTTCTCTTTCGCTTTTTATCCACCTCTTTTGTGAGTACCATTTATCACTTTTAATCTTTCTAAACAAAAGGATTATTTGCACCAGGAAAGGCGCCCAGTGTTTCTTTTTTAAGTTTCAAACTCTGTATGGTCCAGTAGTGGCCATCCTGCTTCTGGGCATCATTCAACCCTTGCTTGGTGCCCAGGCAGCCGTAGCCACAAACCTTGTAGTCCTCTGGACTACAGGCGGTGTTGTCATTTGGCAGTGCTACTGGAGGCACATATAAGGCCTGTGTAATGTCCATCCATCATTGGATTGCAGCCAAGGTCAAACAAACTCTGACTTCCAGGTATGTAAAGGGAAAAAAAAAAGTTAAAACATTCTCATGCTCAATTGAACGTTCAGTTCAGTGGCCTTTTCACACAAGCGTTACTGCAACACATGTTAACGCACATTAGCGTGTTGAGATGCCATTCATTTTCAGTGGCACGCTAACACACTAAGGGAATGCGCATGAGTTTGTTTACTCTCTTATGTACTTTCATTCTCAGTGCAAATATACAGATATTTCATGTCTACTGCTAGAAGATGCTTTGCTCAACTGAATAATGTGATTTGCTTGCTATGCTAAAATTGCATTCATATGCCAAGAGTACTTATCATGCTTTAAACAACAAATGCCTATGGCTACATGTGTGGCAATGTAACATTTCACTAGTGCCCTACTCTTTGTATGCTTTTTCTCTTTATTTTTTTTGTTGCACTCATTTTACCCATTAAAACGTTAGTGAAGTGGTATGATAGAAAGGGATAGTTTTTTGAGTTTGTTAGTTACATATTGAGGTTATTATTATTCTCATTTGTACATCATCTAAAGTGTTTTACAGCAGGGTAACAGCTGTGGATTATTTATAACTGTTAAGAAAACAAATTACTAAAAAGACAAGACCTATCACAGGCTATATATACACTATATTGCCAAAAGTATTGGGACCTCTGCCTTTGCACACACATGAACTTTAATGGCATCCCAGCCTTAGTCCGTAGGGTTCAATATTGAGTTGGCCCAACCTTTACAGCTTCAACTCTTCTGGGAAGGCGTCCACAAGGTTCAGAAGTGTGTCTATGGGAATGTTTGACCATTCTTCCAGAAGCGCATCCCCCTCCACCAAACTTTACACTTGGTACAATGCAGTCAGGCAAGTACCATTCTCCTGGCAACCGCCAAACCCAGACACGTCCATCGGATTGCCAGACAGAGAAGCGTGATTCGTCACTCCAGAGAACACGTCTCCACTTCTCTAGAGTCCAGTGGCGGCATGTTTTACACCACTGCACCCGACGCTTTGCATTGCACTTGGTGATGTAAGGCTGTCAGGGACCCAGGGGGGCTGTTCCTTGTCAGGTGCGCGGGCATCGGGCACGGGTAGCTCCTCCTCCTTAAAGAATGAAAGAACTCTGGGGGGAAAATGTATTAACCCTTGCAGTAGGGCTACATTGGCACTGCAGGGGTTAACTACTCCTTTTTGTCTAGGTGCTAAAAAGTTATAATCACTCGAACTGCCTTTGCTTCTCCAGTCACTCAAGCATGTCTCCACCTCCACTGTACAGATGGAATGTTCCTCAGCGTCCTCACGCCTATACACACTGTATGGAATGTGATGACACAAAGATTCTTAGACTGCTGCACAGCAGGGAAAGAGAGGCTCTAGGGACCAGTCTTAGAACAAGCTGCCTGGAATGATCGGGTGTGTATAACTTTTTTTTTTTGTAGTATCTAGATACAAACGAGCAGTTAACTCTTGCATTGTGGGGGGTATCCCCACTGCAAGGACTAATAACATTTTCCCCCTGGAGTTCTTCTTGAAATCTTCCACAGGATAAACCAAGCAATCATATGTTGTGTAATAGAGGAGGAAGTGATGTACCTCTGGTCATTTTCTGCTCCTCAGCAAAATTGCACATCCTAGATCAGTGGTGGCGAACCTTGGCACTCCAGCTGTGCCAAAACTACATATCCCAACATGCATCTGCCTCTGGGAGTTACGTCTGTGGCTGTCAGAGCCTTGCAATGCCTCATGGGACTTGTAGTTCCAAAACAGCTGGAGTGCCGAGGTTCGCCATCACTGTCCTAGAGAATGTCTTCACTTACTTACTACCCATTTAAAAAAATCACATGTTCACAGGAATAAGTCCTATACCTTTTACTTGTTTCTCTCTCTCATACCTCCTAATGTCTGTGTAAGCCCAACAACAATTATAACTACCCCTGCTGGAGAATAGACTACTTGTTAAAACCAAAAACCTGGGAGCACCAAGCAGCAGCAAACATACAAATATAAGGTTCTATTTATTCATGTGGACAGGTATTTACTATAATGACATCCAGTGCCAGTTCCAGTTCATAGGGCAGCAGAAAAAAAGGAAGGGGGGGGGGGGGGGGGGGGGGAACAAAAGCCTAAAAGTTTATACACTTTTAGGCTTATAAACTATAATTTCTTATGGATAATTTCTCATGGATAGTGAAGACCAGAAAAAGTATTTCAAGGTTATTATACAATCAGTGTAGCTATAATCACACCATGCATTTCCATATAGGTGGATATAAATGTTTGTGCCTACCAGAATCGAAGATGCCACGGCAATGATGTTGGTGACAGAATAATGTAGTGAGTGGCGTCCAACATGTCTCAGCACTAATCCATGTATAATAGCCCCCACGATAAAATTCAGGTGTCCAATCACAATCAGTGCAAGACCAACTTTCATCAGGACCTTTCCATACTGGGAACTATCCAGGGCCCCTGTGAAGGAAAGTAAAAAGTTACAAATAAACAAGGTTACATATAATAAAATAAAGCAAAACTTTATGAAAACATCAGAAATCATTTTCAGTACTAATTTCTATCACTTGCTGTCCAAAGATATAGATGTACATCTATTATCAGATCAGATATAGAAGATCATAATATAAGAAGATCGTAATATATAATAATTGAGTTGCCCTATCTGAATAGCAGGGATAAACACATTTTTGGAATTGTAACATGTGGGGCTGAAAGGAGAGCTCAGAATCAAGGATTACACCTTGCACCCTGGCTTCATAGGAGGGGTTGATCGTAGTGCTGTTGATTGTGATGGAGAAGTCCGGGGAGGGGACACGGAGAGGAGCAAATATTATAAGCTTACTTTTGGACAGATTTAGTTTGAGGAAGTGGTGTGACATCCTTGATATGTCAGTGAGTAGATTAGGGACGCAATGAGGAAATAGAAGGGTTGAGCTGAGGAGTGGAGAGATAGATTTTGGTGTCTTCAGCAAAAAGTTGGAAGCCATTGGAGGTTTATCAACTGACCCAGGGAAGAGGTGTAGATGGGGAATAGAAGGGGCCCAAGGTCAGAGCCTTGGGGGACCCCCACAGGAAGAGGAGATGAGGATGTAGAGTTATAGGTAACACTGAAGGTGCACTGGGATAGATAGAGGGTGAAGGAGGTTAATAGAAAATAACAGTGGGTAGCACACAAATACCAGAATTTTTTAATACTAGAAATTTCTCTCTGACCTGAATGGCTATTAGAAGGGAACAGATAGGCTACAACCCCCAATTCCAAAAAAGTTGGGACGCTGTGTAAAATCTACATAAAAACAGAATGCAATGATTTGCAAATCTCATAAACCCATATTTTATTCATAAGAGAAAACATATCAAATGTTTAAACTGAGAAAATGTACCATTTCAAGAAAACATAAGGTAATTGGAAGTGATGGCAGTAACAAGTCTCAAAAAACTTGGGACAGGACAACAAAAACCTGGCAAAGTAAGTGGTACTAATAAGGAAGAGCTGGGAGAACATTTTGCAACTAAGTAGGTTAATTGGCAACAGGTCAGTAACATGATTGGGTACAGAGGAGTAACTAGCACCTTCAGGGCCCCGGTGCAAGAAACCATGAAGGCCCCACCCCCAACCGCCATGGCACCGCATGGTTAACAGGAAGGCTGCCGAGGGCCCCAGCAAGCGCGGGACCTCAGGCAGCCGCTTGTTTAAAATTTTAGTGCGGTGTTCTGTCGAGAACGCCGACCCAGTATCTGCGTTTGTGTACAGACGGAATTAACGAGGAATCAAGAATTTATTTACAAAGAATTTGTTTGTAATGGTTAATTGTGACCGTTAATAATATACCGTCCATGGCAGTGAATGAAGGATGGAATTAACAATTTAAACAAAATACTTTGTGAATAAATCCCGGTTTCCTCAATAATACTGGTCTGTGCGCAAGCGCAGATGCTGAGGTCAGCAAATTCGACTACATTGGCGTTCTCGACAGAACACCGGTATCTGCGGTAGTACTCGTGAAAATGCCCAGTATTGGCAGTGGTGTATCCCTACTTAAAAATATAATGTATTACTGGGACTTGTAGTCCTACATAGTTGGTGCTATTCTGCATTGCTGTATAATCATCATACAGGTATGCAAAATACCACCAGCTATGCAGGACTACAAGTCCCAGCAATACATTATAATAAAAGTCAGCTATGCAGAATACCACGGCCCCCCTATAATGTATTGCTGGGACTTGCAGTCCTACATAGTTGGAGCTATTCTGCATTACTGTATAATCATCATACATCAATGCAGAATATTACCAGCTACATTATAATAAAAGTCAGCTGTGCAGAATACCATAGCAGCCAGGGGAGGGGCTAAGAGGAGAGGGTCCTCACACAGCAGAATGTGCTGCCCGGCGGTGCCTGCAGCACATTCTGCGGGACCAGTGACAGCCTCTCCAGCCCCGCCGCACAGCCTCCCGTACATGCTGCGGGCGGCTGTGCGGCAGGGATGGAGCGGCACTATCTCGGGGGGGGCTCTTCTTCCTCGCTGTGCCCCCCCAAGTGGCGGAACGCTGCGACCCTGGTAATTCCGCCAGTGATTGGGTATAAAAAGAACATCTAACGTCTCGTTTACACCTAGGCGTATTGAATATGCGCGTCTGTCGAGCGTCTTTTTACCGCGATTCGCGGTAAAAAAAGTAGCGCTACAAACGCGCGTTTCCGAAGGCTACTTGGCTGTATCCCAATGGAAACGCGCAACAAAACGGCCCAAAGTAGTACATGTACCTTTTCAGGCGTGGGCCGTTTTTTAGAGCGTTAGAGACGGGCCGTTTTGTAGAGCGTTCGTCGAGCGTAGAACCCGCTACAAAACGTTCAGGTGTGAACGAGGGCTCAGAGTGTCTCAGAAGTAAAGATGGGCAGAGGTTCATCAATCTGTGAAAAGCTGCGTCTATAAATTGTCGAACAATTTTAGAATAATGTTCTTAGACTTTAACTATATCATCATCTACAGTACATAATATCATCAAAAGAATGTGAGAATCTGGAGAAATCTCTGTGCGGAGGGGACAAAGCCAGAATACAATATCGGATGCCAGTGATCTTCAGGCCCTCAGACAGCACTGCATTAAAAACAGTCAAGATTCTGTGATGGACATCACTGCATGGGCTTAGGAATACTTCCAAAAATCACTGTCTGTGAACACAGTTCACTATGCCATCCCAAAATGTAAGTGAAAGATCTATGTAAAGAAGAAGCCATATCTGAACATGATCCAGAAACGCCATCATCTTCTCTGTGCCAAAGCTTATTTAAAAATGGTCTGTCTCAAAGTGGAAAACTGTTAGAAGGAATCAAAATTTGACATTCTTTTTGGCAACCATGGGCACCACGTCCTTCGGACTAAAGAGAAAAGAGGCCTTCTGGCTTGTTATCAGCGCTCAGTTCAAAAGTCTGTACCTCTGATGGTATGGGGGTGCATTAGTGCGTATGGAATGGGCAGATTGCACATCTGGAACCGCACCATCCATGCTGGAAGATATATTTAGGTTTTAGAGCAGTGTATGCTCCCATCCAGACAACATTTTTTTCAGGGAAGGCCTTGCATATTTCAGCAGGACAATGCTAAACCACAAACCGCATCTATGACAACGTAGTAGAAGAGTCCGGGTGCTTAACTAGCCTGCCTGCAGTCCAGACCTTTCACCAATTGAAAAGATTTGGTGCATCTTAAAAAGAAAAATACGACAAAGACAACCCAGGACTGCTGAGCAGTTAGAATCCTATATCAGGCAAGAATGGGACAACATTCCTCTCCCATAACTCCAGCAACTCTTCTCCTCAGATCCCAAAAGTTTACAGAGTGTTGTTAAAAGAAGAGGGGATATTGCACCGTGGTAAACTTGGCCCTGTGCCAACTTTTTTGAGACGAGTTGCTGCAATCAACTTCAAAATTACCTTATTGTATTCTTAAAATGGTAAATTTTCTCAGTTTTATATTTGATGTGTTTTCTATTTTCTATTGTGAATAAAATATGGGTTTATAAAATCTTCAAAATATTGCATTCTGATTCTATGTAGATTTTACACAGCGATCCAACTTTTTTAAAATTGGGGTTGTATAAAGTCCTAACAAAATTCTATTGATGTCCATATATGTTGCACAGAATTTACCCGGCCACCCCTGATTTATGCAGTAAGGCCACTACAGGTAGAATGCTCCACATGTGATAGCAATGTCCACCTATACACAATTATCAGAAAAAATAATTCCATTTACATAAGGAAATCGATGACTCAGATGCTCACGCGACCCCCATTTTCCAGGCGCGATCTCCTTGTTTGGGCTGTACGTACCTCTACCTTGTGTATCCCACTCCCCCACTTTCTCTCTCCCACTCTGTTCTAACTCCCCTTTCTCTTTTTTCTGTTTCTTTTCTTTCCTCCAAGGGATCACTCAAGCTAACACACTTGAATATATACCTTTGGGTAGAATGGAGCTACACTGGACAGAGCTGATCCAATTCACATTTAGTAGGTTAAAAAAAACCAAACTCATCTACGTTATGATACACCATGACGCATAGTTGGGAATACTGTGTTTTGGTGCATGACATTGTCAAAAATAGTAGAGGCGCACAACAACTCAATGACAACACATGCAGAGGTACGAACGGGCCCTAAGGGTTTGAAGTGACCATAGAAAATAATTAATACAAAGGTTATGTTTAAATAGAGCTTAATTTGAGACTTGATTCTCTTACAATTAGGGTGCAATATAGAAATTCAGTGCAATCTGTATTGTATACATAGATAAGGTGTAAGATACTGATTTGGCTTAACTCCCAGAATTGGCTGAGGCTTATCACAGTTTATGTTCAATCTTATTTTATTAGGCATTTTCATCAACAAGGTAAAGCAGACAAGGAGATAAACGGGTATGAGTAACAAATCTAGGCTTATCACAGTTTAAATAACTAGTTGTTAAATAGTAATAATTTCTTCGAAGACATAACATAGCACATCCGGGATAAATACGTATACTGAACATTAACATTAATATTTCCTCTCTTTTGCATAGAACTGCATGTTCACTAAAGAAAGAGTTACCCCATCTCTGTTCTGAAGAAATGTTTACCACTTTTCAGTTCTATAAAGTGTTGGTCCTATTGATGGACTATAAGATAAAACATCCCTGGATGGCAATCAGAACATAATCCGGGCTATGAAGTAGATAGAAAACCTCAAGGTAGTACTCTCCAAATTCTCCACCTGATTGGAGGAGGCTTCCAGAAAAAAAACAACAACGAAGGCAATTTAATGAAAAAGGGCTAAAAGCCCCCATATAGCAAACATGGTCATCCAGCCCAGTCAAGCCAGGAAGGACTGCTTGCTCTCACTCCCACAGACCTGAGGGAAGAGACCATAAACAGAGGCGTCTGAAGGGGTCATGCAGGATAAGGTCCAAGGCTTGGTGTCCTCCTCTATCACCAACTTGCCACCACTGTCAGCAAAATCCCCAATTTTTAGTTGTTACCAGCATACATTAAAATAATTAATCTTCCTTGTAAGGACACAAAGAGCAACCCTCCCCACTCTTTTCAAAGCAAAATATAAAAAATATTGTTTTTAGATACACTTTAAATACTCGCAATAACCTGAACATCATATGTCCTGATTTATTTAATTGTTGAACATATTCTAGATGTGCCATAGTCATAGCTGCACCACACCCAAAGGTGATCATTTAATGAAATGCCATTACATAGCTTCACGCGATTGAGATAATTAAAAGAAACCTTTCCCATAGATGAGTACATCGCTTCCGAGTAGCTTGCCCTAGTAGGGGATTATTTTCCACTAAAAGTAAGTGATGACGTATTCTGGGATATCTGTCTGACACACCTAGATCACTTGGACAAGATAGGCAGGGCATCCGTCTGTCTGTCTTCTGAACATTTAAATCAGTGAGACCATATCTGGGGGATGTGTGTTTGGTCTGGTTTAGCTAAACCTCAATATCCAAGCAGAGGAATCTATTGTCTTAAGACCTCCACCCATAGACCATTAAATATTGGAAAATTTTTATGTGACTTCGCACCACACGTGCCACCATATCAGCATCTTGTAAACCTTTGTACAGCAACACTAGGAGAGGAAGGGACAATTCTAGGAGTCAATCAAGTATGCTTTATATGTGGGTGCTGACAAGGAAATTACTGGCAGGAGAAGAGAGCAGAATGACAGTGAGATGGACTTCTGATGCTCAGTTATTGCCCTGTCACAGGCTGGGGGTAGGGAGCTGACCTAGCTTTATTTCATACCTGCAGTAGAAAAAAGTCAGGTCACCAGAGCAGCTGTATTGTCTGACAAAGCTGTGTAAATCTCAGGACTGGATGAACACAAGTACAAAATCTTTGGCAGGTAAAACTACTGTTTGCCTGGACTGTGGGGAACAAAAGTAGCCACCCTCCAGAAGGAAGGACAGTGTCAGCAGTGCACCAATTCAGAGATGATTTGAGGATCTACAGCCGAGTGATACACAAATAAGGTACATTTCTGTTAACAGTTCAGGTACTTGAATACATCTGTAAGATTTAACTCCTGAGTTTAGTGTCACTTTAAGACACCTTTGTAAACTATAAGATTAGGAGCTGGAAATGCTATCATTTTAGCTTATTGTTGCTTTACTTGGTAAACAGGCAAAGAGAATTGTTGTAACATCAATTCATATAAAAGCTGTTCCAAAGTACCTTTCAGTATAACAATTACAAATGATGGGTAAACAATAAAGGTTGTTGACATTAGTAGGCGTGCATTGCAGGTAAAAATATAGAGGGAAATGAAGTTTCACACCCCAATATATATTTGCATAGTAGAAGGACTATTCCACTCTAAAGGTGCCCGTCGGGGCGTGCTTTCGATGATCGCAAGTACGATCTGCCCGTCCAAGGTGGGCAGATCGTACGGGCTTTCAAGAAGCATACGACCATCGCAAGACAAAAGTCTTGCGATGGTCGTAATGTGTATGGGCACCTTAAGGTGTGCAACTATAG
Source organism: Nanorana parkeri (assembly GCF_000935625.1). NCBI lineage: Eukaryota > Metazoa > Chordata > Amphibia > Anura > Dicroglossidae > Nanorana > Nanorana parkeri. The sequence continues at coordinate 749,718 of NW_017307025.1, read as the reverse complement.
AGGGAAGAGGGCTTTAAAAAAACATTTCAACCCTCTCAATATAAAATTTAAAAATACATTTATTAATACATAATCATTAACATGATTTAAAATAAATTAAAACATAATCAATTAATTCCAACACATGATAGCAATACCACACAGATTGGGTTAGACGATTTTGTTTTTCCAAGGCTAGATATACAATAATTCATATAAAAGGGACTTTTTTTGTTTTTCCAAGGCTAGATATACAATAATTCATATAAAAGTCCCTTTTATATGAATTATTGTATATCTAGCCTTGGAAAAACAAAATGGTCTAACCCAATCTGTGTGGTTTTGCTATCATGTGGTGGAATTAATTGATTATGTTTTAATTTAAATACTAACCTCCTCCCGTGACCCAAAGCTCAGTATATCGCGGGCTATTGCCTGCAATATACTGAGAGCACTGCAGCTGGGACGGATCCCGACAATACTGTTGAGATCCACCCAGCTGTGTGAGTAACAGCTGGCACTGCCAATCTAGAGGCAGAGCCAGCTGTGCCCACCCACTCTCCTGTTCCTCCAGTCATTGGAGAGGAGGTAAGGGGAATCCCTGCGGGGAGTGGTGACTGACAGTCAAAGCTTTCTGCAAGGAGAGGATCGGGAAGTGAGCGAATCGGTGCATGTTTCTGTTCACTTCCCAATCGATAGAGCCGACCTGTGACAGCTTCTTTGACACAGGTCGGCTCTAACTATGAGGATGAGTGGAAGTCGCTCACCTCATAGTTCTCCTTTAAGTCAACTTGTCAAAAATATTTATGAACTGTCAGCTGATATTGGTTCAGTATATTTGTGGATGGTGAGATTGGTTAGTGGTTTAGACTCTTTTATAAAGGTTTGGGGTTGCAGTTCTATCTAACTTTAAAACAAACAGATTGTAATTATTAACAAACTGTTCTATTCAAGGCCATGACTGTTAACAAATTGAATATTTGTTTAACTGCCATCTGCACGGGGATGGGATTCTATGAGATTAGTAACAGAAGCAGTAAGTATCAATAACAATAAAAAACCTAGTTATCAGGTTTTATATAACCTGATATAAACAAACTGATCATCCCTGAATATATAGTACATACACCGCATTTTACACTGATGCTGCCCAAGGTACTGTAAGTAAATGTAATCTAAATCTATTAGCTTGTAAGATCTAAGGAACAAGCAACCTTCTGGTTTCCTGTTATATTCATGTTGTTAATAATATATGTATATATACTCTACAATACTGTATATCCTACTGTAAAGCAGTACCAAATATATATATAAATACTAGCAAACTCAGTATGTAACTACACAACTAACAAGCTCATCCCCTTTTGTCACAACACTTAACTAATGTTTTAATGGGAAAAACGAGTGGAACAAAAAGCTAGATTGAAAGGCTGATCAAAGAGTACAGTAATGGTAAGGAGGTTATGCTGCCCTGTAGAATAATTTAGCCGTAGGCACGTGTTAAGTTTATTGCGCCGTAAGTACTACAAGGCATATAAACACTCTTTTATTATAGTAAGTACATCAAGCAGACACACTACGTTATTCAGCTAGACAAAACATCTCTTGTAATAGATTTGCAGCAAGAATCTTCACATTGCTGCCTTTAACAAAAAAGACCAAAGTGCAATCAGAAGTGAAATTCTTAACTAGTCCCACGCAGCCAATCAGAAATATTTTTTTCAGAGCAATGACTAACCCACATGGTGACTGCTACAGCTGCTGTCTCTGCCATTTGCCATAAATTGTTCACTAAGGCCTATACTAAATGTTGTACTGCAGCATACCACATTTTTATATGATATGATACTTGTTAGCTTTTTATTAGCTTTTTTAATAGGAATAGTTATATGAAAGCTTTGGTATCCCATAACAACCAATCATAATCGTTCAATGAGCTAACTTTGGCAAAGTAAAATTTGATTGGTTGCTGTAGGTTACCTTACTTTTCTGGAAAAAAGCATTGATGATGTTCAAACTACCCAAAAAGCTCTAAAGTTCTGTAAAATTCACAGGATATTAAAGCGCTGCACACTGGAATTGCCTTGTCATCAGCAGAGCATAGCTGGGAAATCTCATCTGTCTTCTCATGAGATCTCAGCGAAAGGCATTTTCCTCCCCTGAGACGATGTGCATGATCACAAGTCCTAGTTACATGTCTAGTCACATGTGGCAGAAATCCAGGAAGTAATAGGAGAGCTAATAATTTGCCCTTAGTAAACATGGCCACTGCCAGAAAACCGGAGAAGAAAAGAGAAGTAAGGTATGCAAAGAATACAAAGCTGGCAATTATCTAGAAGTATGTGTTTGTAGATTGTCATTACTAAACGTTTCTAAAGGTGTGTTTGTTGCTATTTTAAAGAAATGGGTAAAGGTCCGCTTTAAGCTAGGTAAACCTATGGGCTGAACAAAGCAAATATAATAGATTCCTCCATCAACACCACCAGCCACTGTCAGAATACCCCAACAGAGCTTGCAGTTGATTGGCTGCAAGCTCCATTCAGCCAAGAATTTTCCAACCAGCTCCTTTCATCAGCAAGAGAATGTGCATCAACCCCTCAGTGACAAATATTCAGTGTATGTGCATTAACCCCTCAGCACCCAGTCCTCAGCTCAGATGCTTGAACCCCTATTTATCTATGCATATGTGATAACCCCTCAACATCCAGCCCATGTGCATTATTTCCTTAATGCTTAGGCTGGCCGTCAACTGCTGGAAATTTGAGCTGTGGGGGGCACTGTTAGCATCACTCCGTTTGACAAAAGTCAATCAGTTGCAGTAACTGTTCTGGTATTCTGACAGCTGTGGGCATTAGCTCTCAGAATACAATAGCCCAGCAGGGGAGATTTCCATATCTATGCTGATTAGTATTTTGTTCTCGTTTAGAGAAAAAAAAGTCCAGGTGTATGGCCAGCTTTAGCCCCCAGGCATGTGTGTGATCTTCTCGGTGCTCAGTCCCCTGGCATGTATGTTAATTCCTAAACACCCACCTCATGTAAACTAACCCCTCAGCACTCTGCACATACATGTACCCATTCATGATTTGGTCTTCTGCTTATGTGGATGAATTGCTCAGCTGCTAGTACCCCTCATCAGCCAATCGCCAGCATGTGTGCTAACCCCCAGCACTGCAGTCCTTAGCACATGTATAATAGCACCTTTGTGGCCAGCGCATGTGTGTTAACTTCTCAGTTTTCAGTGCATGCTGGGTAATCTGACACATTTATTCAGTGCACCACACCATAAATCAGTCTCATCTCCTCTGACCCATGATCCGATATTGATGACAGCTTCACCATTCTACAGCAACAAAGCCCTGCCCGATCTTCAATATCCCTAGCACCACTTCCACTGTTCCTGCAGTGTATGACACAGTCTCTGCTAATAACCTGCTTAAGGCTGGGTTCACACCATTTTCCAGACCAGATCTGGAACATAGTGCATTGCGTTTTTGCCGCATTTTTACAGCGATTTTACCGTGATTTCAGCGCAATTGGAATTTTTGTCAACCTTAAAATGGTCTTACAGGTGCGTTCCAGTGCGTTTTTATGTGTTTTGATGCGTTCCAGTGCATTCCAGACCAGACAAAATAGGACAAGCAGTATTTGTCCGGTCTGGTCTGGAATGGACAGCGCTGGTGGGAACAGAGGGAACAGCCTCCTTGAAATAAAACATGAAATGTGGTCAGGACAGCCCAGAATTTCTGACAAGATCAACAGGCTTTTGTGCACTTATTAAACAGATAAAACGAAATGCTTCCAATCGTACATTTAGCAGACTTAAAGGGAGAAAATAAAAAGTTTATTCTCAGTGGTTTACATACACTTTAAGTGCTTTGCCCACTGTCATACTCTGTACTCTTCTCCTGCACATTCTGCCCACTGTCAAACCCTCTGCACTCTTCTCCTGCACATAATTCCCCCTGTAATACCCTCTAGATTCCTAACCTGCATATACTACCTAATGTTATACCCTCTACTCTCCTCTCCTGCATATATTGCCCCTGTTATACCATTTACAATCCTATCCTGTCCATCCTTCCCGCTGTCAAATCCACTGTACATCTCTCCTGTAAATGCTGCCTGCTGGCAAACCCTCCATACATCTCTCCTGCACATACTGCCCACTAAGACTTTTTATCTAGCATTGTTTTTTATATCCCCAACCTTTCCTATCCTAGAACAGTCAGATTTTTGTAAGTAATAATAAAGGCATATTCTTTACTTGTTATGCTGTCAGGCAAAAAGGAGAGGCTGTAACTGAGCTCAAACACACGTAAGCAAAACACATATGTGGAAATTTATAAAGCAGTAACTGTAACTTTCATTAAACATTCACTGGTGCTGAATGACGCACTGTCATTTAAAAGACATGCACCAGGAAGATTCAACTGCAGTGAATTTTAGACTACCTGCTTTATAAATTTGCACTATAGTGTAAATGGGGCCTTAAAGGTCCTGTACACACTCAATGACCGTATCTTGATCACTACCTTTACAAATAGCCCAGGCAATGATCTAACATCTATGAAGCACTAGCAGACAACACGGGTTGGTGGCCATAGTGTTAGCAAAAATGTGTCCAATTAGTATTGCATACCTTTACCAAACTAGAACTGGGACTAAACTGGGATCACTCTCCTCCACAGGGATGAGTTGCCCTGTACAGATCATCAACAGTCAGATCCCACCAGCCCATTTTAACAATTTCTAGTGTCTGTGGTGTACAGAGAATTTTCAGATGTCAGTGAGCAAAGAATGGTGAGAAATCTGGTTCATAACCACCAGGATCTTCTTCCCTACTCAGATGTAGAAGTGCAGTATACACACACAGAAAGTCTCAATGCCCTATCTCCATAGAACATGCAATGATGAATATATAACCACAAAGATTTTCAAATGTGCTGAAAAATGTATGATAAAGAGAATTTCTCAGCCAAACCTCTCAACATTGTACCCTTATGAACCCCTTCCCCTGCATGTGATGCTTCAGTTAGCTCTGGTATGGGCATCCTTGTAACCAGTGAGCCAAAGGTAAACCTTGGGCTTGTTAATAATGAAGTGCAATGTCCACTCATTGCAAAGCAGACATCAGAGTACAATAAACAAATATAACAAGACACGGCATTATTCACTGAAGTGTTCAGTATGTTAGGTATGTGTGTGGAAGTGTAACTTATCATAATGGTATCACATTATTCTCTTCAGTATTAAATCAGCATCAATAGATTATGTTATCACTATCAATAAAAGGCAACTTACTGGGTCCACACATGGTTCTTGTTAATGTTTCTCACAATTTTCTCTTCAATCCATGTCCCTTGTTTCTAAATTTCTCTCGGCAGGATCCTCCATGGGCGGCTCCAGCTTCCAACCAGTCAAACTGGTTTGTAAGCTCCACCTGGATTCTGGCTTTTTTTCTTTTTTTTTTTTTATCAGCACAGGATGTCTCTGTGTTATCAGTAGGGTTATAAGTGACAATACGACAATTACAATTATAATGAAATAGGCCAAAGGGAAGCAAAAAAAGCACTTTTCCATGAAATGTAAATGAAAGTGCAAGACCTACTATTGCACCACAATGCATTAAACAGACATGTTTATTTTTCAATGTACTGCACCACAATGTAAAGATCCCATCTGTGCGCTATAGTGATTTGCAACACACGTGCATTGGAGTTACATTCAAAATGAATGGCACTTTAGAACAATGCACCATTGACCTATGTGTTACAGTGTATTGCAGTAATGAAGGCCTGCGTTGTCTCGCACTGGCACTTATGTATTATAGCACTTATAGAAGAGTATTTTTCACCCACAGATGATGGAGGGTGTGGGTGCCTACAGGGCCTGTCCTAATGTCTTGTGAGAGGCTCTGTGGCCTTTGGGTCTTTCAACTTTCCCCATCAGGAGTTCCTCTTCAAGAGAGTTTTCATGAAGTACTTGGTGGATCAATTATGGCTAGTCCCTAAGAATCAAGGTGTGTCTAGTTTCCTCCTAGGTGGACTAGGCTGTGACGGACTCCTGCCTGATCTTTAGGGGAAGGTTTGGACTGTAATTATGATTTTTCCAGTTCCAGAGTGGAGGAAACTTAATGAGTAAACTAAACGTCAGATTGTAGTACATCACGGGAGTGAGCTTGGAGCGGTGGCTACTTTACAACACACACAGTAGCCACCCCTCAGAAGGAAGGACAGTGTCAGCACCAATTCAGAGATGATTTGATTATCTACAGCTAAGTCATACACAAATAAGAGACATTTTTGTTAATAATTAAGGTACTTGAATGTATTTAACTCCTGAGTTTAGTGTCACTTTAAGTGGAGGTAATCTATCACAAATGTAATTTTATAATATCACCTTTACATATACTTTTATAAGTTTGGCCACAGACAGACAGATTTCTCACTTCAAACGACTGATGTCCCTTTTCTCTTTTCTCTGAACTTTACCATTTATATGGAGCATATTTCCAACAAGTAGAAAACCTCTAAATATGATTATTAAGTGATTCCGGTGTTATAAAGCACTTGGGCACTCTTAGGCAATAATTACATGGTTTAATGCAAAAACTGGACAGATTACTTTTAAAGATCAGACTGTACATGGGTTCCCAAAAATTGTCCTGTGCATTTATACTAGTAGAAGGCTTTTCAGTTCCTTTTGGCTCACCTCACAGCATCTTAAAATTAATCTGTGCCCAGACTATGCATGCTACAGTATTTATATATATACTGAACCAGCATTACAAGCACTTTAAAATAAGCCCTCATTCAATGTCCTACATAGAACAATAGGAGAGAGACTTGGGGGGAAAGATGGAGGAAAATAATTGGTTAAAGATAAGGGATACTATCACTCACTGCTCAGTGAATACTTTTGCAGTTGAGACGAATTACACATTTTTAATGCGATGGTATATGTTCCCTTAAGAAAATGGTAAAAATTGGAAAAAGAATTTCCCCCCGAATGTTTCAGAGGATGTTCGGAAATAGGCACTCTCCTATGTATAGTATGGGATTGTAAAAAAAATAAGACTTTTTCATTATATTTTCAGTATATCAGTTAATATATACAGTATTGGGGAAGATGCTGAAGAAGAATCTATGGGAAGCATTATTGAATTTGAGACCAAGGGGTGCATCCCATCCCAATGCAAATGAATAACATTTATTTTTACAGTTGCTAAACAAGTTTTGGGAAAACATGGAAGGCTGGAATTCTAAAGGTACAACTAATGTATGTGGTATGAGATAAATGAAAAACTATGGGCTATTATTAATGAGTGTTGGATTGGAGACCCTGGATAAAGAATTATATGCCATCTTTAGTGTAGTTGTATTGAGAGGAGGCATGATTAGGGTGCTGGGGATTCTACCCAGAGGGAGAGGAGAGAGAATGGGAGAGAATTTATTTTTGTTGTTGTCGGTATGCAAGATTTGTTGGGGGGAATTGTGTTTACATTGTTGAATTGTATAATGGAACAATGTAATGTTGTAATGTATGTTATATGCGTATGTGTTTTGATAGAAAATGAATAAAAATAATGAATTTAAAAAAAGCACTCATTCACCTCTGTGTTTAATGCTTACAACACAGGAATTTAAATATTAGCTATCTAATGTAAACAAACAGCAAGCTGTTAGAAACTGACTGAAACCTTTAGGCCCGGTTCACACCTGGGCGTTTTGTAGCGCGTTGCTACGCTCTGCAAAACGCTCACCATATACATAGTTGCAAACTACAGATGGAAACAAAGTTTTGTAAAACATTAATAGCATTATTTACATCAAGCTAGCTGGACACTACGCCATTCGGGGCAAAGTGACAGTGTCTACACATAGCCTACCTCCAAGGTACAGTATGAATACTTACCCGGTATCTTGCTATGTCCCCAGTACAGTGTCCACACCTGTTTGAGCTCAGAGTCGACTGGTGTTGGAGCTTAAACAAAGGGTATAATGATGTGACACCTGTCAAGTGACAGCAGTTTCACCTTGGCCTCTCAAATTTTCACATCGGGGAGGTCATATATGCCCCCTCGTATCTGGAAGCCTTGGCCCTGACGGTGCAGGGAGAAAGAAATGGAGCATAGCTAGGTAAGTATGCATGCTTGGGGGGAGCAATGAGCAAACACCTTCAAAGTCCTAAATAGCAAAGATGACAGTGTCTATTTAAAGTCAATGTCCAGCCAAAACTGTTATAATTTTAAATAGAGTAGGGATGGGTGAGAAGTGAACTCCTTGTCAGGTTTTTATTGTTTTTCCCTTGCTTACTGCCCTACTGACAACAGTTTTTTAAATGCCTGGACATACACTTAAACTACTTGTTTTACTGCGGGTCGCCGTACATGTATGGAGTTTTGAATTTATTTTTCCTGCTCACGAACGCAGGACACAGAGTTTTAAACAGTTGGTAATGGCTGTTACACACAAGCGTTCGGGTGCTCTACAGCCACCCGATCACTTGTATGGTGCTAAGCTGTTTGCAGCCCCCCTCCACCGCGGCTGGCAGCTATCCCGGGCTCCACTACCCCTCGCATCTGGGACTGGCACAGCAGCTCTCTGTACAGAGATTGGAGGGAGTCTCACTTTCCCACCTGCTGATCTCCTCTCTGATCTCTGAATGGGGGAAGTGATGTGTATAACATCACTTCTGCCTTGAGCCTGCTATAGCCAGAGAAACAGCTGATGAAGCAGATCTGTGCTTCATCAGCTTCTTTGGGATACCCTAGGTGACATTTGGGGTCTTTATAGGAAAATCTAGTTTTCTTACTTGCTGATGGGAGGTGTTTTGTTAGCTGTTCATCCTAGATAAAAGATTTAAGGGAGATAGGACATTGTTTGATATTAAAAATGAACCAGAGGGATATTGGTATAGCTGGTATTACCTATGAGCTTAATTGTTTTAAGTAGCTAAGCTGAATAATAGTGCCAGACGTTTGGGCAGTTAAAAAAACTATGGCATAATTTTTTTTGCCATAGTTCTCTTTAGGGTCACAGGAGGACATATACTAATGTCCTCCTGTGACCCAAAACTCAGCATATAGCGGGCAATGCTTACAGAGTAGAGCCGTGCTGCAGCTGGGATGAATAACATTGTCGTGATCCCCCCTGCTGCCTGATTGACAGCTGGCCCTGCCTCTCTAGAGCCAGCTGAGCCTCCCCCCACCCCGTCCGTCCCTACAGTCAGTGCTGGAGGAACAGAGGGGAGGGGGGAATCCCTGCAGGGAGAAGATCGGGAGCTCAGCAATTGGTGATATGTGATCGCTCAGTACTCGATCTATGGAGCCAATGCGTGACACTTTCAATGTTGGCTCTAAATATGGGCATAAGTGTATTTTACTCATATTTCTCCTTTAAATCTGCCTTTCTGTGTTGAGCAGTGCAATGTATTTTTCCTACTCAAGGGCCTCTACCACCCCAGTTTAAATTCGTTTTTTTTACCTTTGAATGGATAATAAGCACATCTTAAAATTATTTTTTTATTGGAATGAGTAATGGTTGCATGATTTCAGTGGTGGACATCTTATGTTGTAATTGAAAAATCATTTTACTGTTCCACATTCTTTGCTGTTTAATGCATAACCTAGAAAAACAATGGTCATACAAATGTTTACCTAGTGCTTCACTCTATTGCTGGATTAGATAAGTCATGTCAGTTTTTACAGAGCAGCTATATATTTTGGTTATGTGTAGGCACAGACATCTGAAGAATGCTTTTTTTCCCCCCTTGCATAAAAGATTACCAGTCAAGATAGAGAACAAAAAAAAAAGAGACCATCAGGCATTATGTAAAGGAAGGTCAGGCAACGTTTCACTTGGGGGGCACAGGAGAATTGTCTTCTCCCATGGAGGCCACTTGCCAAATTTTATGAAATTTCATACTTCAAAATAAAATGTAACTATATACAGTACCAGTGCTAATGTCTGTATGTGTTTATAATGTCAGTATATGGGTTTGTGATGGTTTGTGTGTGTGTATTGTCTGGATTTCTGTGAGCGATGTTGGTATGTGTGTTTACGTTTGTGTGTGTCATATCAGTATGTGTATATGTGTGAAGTGTCAGTATATGTGTGTGGTTTTTCCCACAGGTTTTAATTTTAATCATAGAGGACCAACAAATTCACACATTCACTCATACACAGAAATACACACAGAGAAATACACCCCCACATTCAGAAATACACACTCACACACCCACAAACAAAATAACACATCGCAGCATCTTAAACTAAAAGAAATATCCCCCTCACCTACTTACATTTTTGCATGGAGGGGGGCACATTCCCTGGTGGTCCAGTGGGAGATTAGTAGGGTCTGCACCTTTGGCTTGCACTTTTGGCCTGCACTCAGTGGAGGCTGTCAGAGCGCATGATGCGCTCTAACTCACACTGAGTGCTAGCACCGCCAGGAGCAGCTATGCGGTCTGTATCCAACAGAGAAGCAGACCGTGTAGCTGCTCCCCCAAGTCGTGGTCCATGACTATGTACCTGACTTGTCAGCCTACTGCGGTACTTAGAGACCCCTGCTCTAATCCTTCTCACATTCTTTCCCTCTGACGCTGTCTTTCTGCAAGTTCCTGGTATATTCTCCTAGGCCTCATGCACACGGGTGTCTGGGGATTCCTGCCGCATGAACCTGCGTATTCTTGTGGAAGGAATCTTAGGTGAAGTCCAAGAACGTCACCAGCACTCCAGTATAAACGTGAAAAAAGATCAATTTAATGACACATATTTGTCATACAATGCAAGCCGTTTCAGGCCTCACATGGCCCCCTTCATCAGGTAATTCTGAGCCTGATGAAGGGGACCCTGTGAGGATCATTGTCCTGCTCCTTGGTCAACAATGGTGAAGTCCCTTTTGGTCAAGGTTGCATTGTGAAGTCCCAAACCTACTTTAAGCTGCTGGCTTTTTATTACAACAGTTGGCAGCCACTTGTGGGCGTTGCCCCTTAGTACTTGTATCAGAACCTATGCCAGAAGTATGTCACTTTTTTCAACTATGGATGACAGCACAGTACCATAAATGCCATCAGCAGTCAGTTATGTGCCAAAGAGGCTGACTAAACCTTGATCAGCCTAGGTGTGCTGTTAACATAAAGTTTCTCCATAACAATATTCCATTGTAAGCTAGATACTGTATATACACTGAGTGGCCAGATTATTATGACCACCTGACGTTTGCAGGCAAATTAGCAATAATTAGCTATAATTTCACGCTGAAGTTGCTAGAGGGCCAGACCATTATAAATAGGGAAGCAGGTTGTTTACCACGACAGTAGAAGTGATTTTTTCCTGAAGATATGGGTAAACAATGCGATTTAACAGCCTTTGAACGTGGGATGATTGTTGGCGCTTGGAGCCATGGAGCGAGTATCAGCAAAACAGCAGAATTCGTTAAATGTTCAAGAGCAGCTGTTGTTAAAGTGTTTTAAGACTGGACTGTCAGCCAAAAATCTGGGTCTGAACGTGCGAATTGTGGCCGTCAGCGGCTAGTCAATGTTAGGGCAGAACGGAGAGTGGCAAGACTGGTACAAGACAACAGAAGGGCAACAGTGCAGTGTTATTCTTCGCATCACCTTCCAACATCTCGTGGAGTCACGAGGCGGCCCAATGAAGTCATCTCGTGGAGTAATCTCGTGGCCCAACGAAGTACTGATGGGGTGGTCATAATAATCTGGCCACTCAGTGTATAGTATACACACACCCACACACTACAGTATCAAACATTTTTTAAATGAAATACCTGCTTTCCCATTTTTTCACCCTTTGTTCAATCTTCTTAGTGCTGATCTCCTGCAGCATCTGTGCAGCCACTTCCTGTCTACATGCATGCACTCCAGCAATGGCTGCATGGCATTTTTGTAAATGAGCTTATGAGAATACTTGTAGTTTCCACTGGAAGACCAGTGTCAGGGTGGCAATGCAGGAGCAACTGGGAGAGAGGGACAGATAATTATCACGCTATACCAAGAAGACTATACCTAAACAAGGACCATCATTGAAGGCTCAACAGCCATTATTTTATTGAAAGCTCCAGATCTAAAAATATTGGAAATTACTTTTAAAATGACAATATGTTAAATCTTATGTAAGATTTTAATGGTTATGTTTACATATACTTTACTCAGAAGCCGATGATACGTGGCAGTGCAATGCAGTACAGGCTTTACTAGTTGTTCTATCTTCCACATGTTGTCAAATATAAAGTGAAGAGGTACAACCTGCTGAAAATGTAATGATGAATCATGACTATCTATAACAGTGGACACACCTTTGTTTTCATCCATGTATATTTAATTGCCCAAAATGAATAACAAGGTTTCCAATCAGAGCCAAATTAAGAGCAGATCTATTTCTAGGCAGGACATCTACCTTAAGGTGCCCACACACCTTGCGATTATCGTACGATAATCACGGGAAATCCCGCGATCGTATGATAGTCGCAAGGTGTGCGGAAGGCGTGCGACCGTTTCTACAGTACGGTCGCACGACTTTCGTCTTATGAACATGTTTGAAAACCTGCCGAGAATCGTACGATTGTCGGCGGGTGTGTGGCATGCTCGTAAGATAAATGCCGAACAGGTCGGTGTGCGCAAGCGCACACTGCCCATTCAGCATTGTGGTAATCGGAATCCCGCCCGCTTGCGATTATCGCAAATACGATCTGCCTGTCCAAAATGGGCAGATCGTACGTTTTTTTAATGACCTTACAACCATCGCAAGACAGAAGTCTTGCGATGGTTGTAAGGTTTATGGGCACCTTTATACAACCCTATTGCTATCAGTTATTGGATGTGCCTCCCTGATCACTACTTAAACATAGGCATTAGCTGAAGGATTTTGTGAAAATTGATTTCACTGCAAAATCAGTAATTTTGCTGCCAACAAAATTTTACCAAAGCAGAAATTAATTTTTTTCCTGAATGAGCTACATGGTTGAAATCTGCATGAAAAAAATGAATCTACTTTTTTTCTAGTTTAATCACGGTTTTGCTTGATGAAGGGGACACTGCATGGCCCCGAAACGTCCTGTTATGTGATACTGAGCATACGTCAATAAAGGCGTGCCAGTGACCCCTTCTTTTCTGATATTGTTGTCACTGCAGCACCCACCTATTCCAAAAGGGACTTACCGGTCAGGAGTGCGATGGGACTTGGATATTAATCAATTCACACAGTGAGATGCAGACGCACAGTAATTCAGCCTGCAGAGTGAAGATGATAAGTGACTGAGTCAGTCGAAAGAATGAGTCACACATGCTGTTAGTAGCAGCAGAGCTGCCGTAATAGCAAGCTTGTCAGGCCAGTTTGCATTTAGGTATCAGCACCAGCAGAGGAAAGGCCAGGTGTCAAAGAGTGACTAATCAACTGGGCTGCTGCTGCACTGTCAGTGCTCAGACTGCAGAGTTCAGTCAGTCAGTGGCACTTGCAGCACTCCATGTTGGACAGTCCATGATCCTGTGAGATTCTGCAGGTGGAAGGGCAACATTGTAGGGCAAACTAGGAGAGAAGCAAATACTGGAGTTTAGGGCAGGCCTTTATTGAGAGGGAGTTAAATTATAGTATTATTGCCCCACCAACCAACTGCGCTGACTTCACAGTCACACATTAACAGCAGCAGCATAGCATGTGGTAATACATGTGCAAATGTAGCAATATGCAGTCAACATACTGGCAATTTTAATAGTAGGTGGGCAACAAAATTGTAATCATGACAATATGTGTGCAACAAATGGGTAATCATGCTAATACATAGGTAACAATAAGGGCATTTGTGACCATACATCCTCAACAAACAGGCAGTTGTTACAACATGTGGCTAAACAATGAGCAATTGTGAAAATAAGTGGGAAACAAATGGGCAATGGTAGCAAAACACAAAATATATATCTATCTATAGATATATAGATAGAGAGAGAGGAGAGAGAGAGGAGAGAGAGAGAGGAGAGAGAGGAGATGAGAGAGAGAGAGGAGAGAGAGAGAGGAGAGAGAGAGAGGAGAGAGAGAGGCGAGAGAGAGGAGAGAGAGAGATTTAACAGCTTAGAGATTTAAAAGAAACCCATAAAAAATATTAAGCAAATGTCACTTACCAAATATAGGCATGTAGCCTTATAAGGATAATGACATCACTGCATCCTGCCCCTTTGCTTACTTCAAGTAGGGGCAGGGAATTCTCCATGCCAGGAGCTTATTGGGTGGCATATAGGCAGCTTCCTTCTATGTTCAGAGGAGCTCACTTTTTTGACCAAACATGAGCTCATTTCTAGTTGATGGTTAGGCCAATTCATAATTGCATGAATTACTGTAAAAAAAATCAGAGTAAAATCAGAGTATTGCATCAAGTCAATTAAACTCCTGGGATATTGATCAGGTCAGTTAAGTAGCAGAGGGGGGTACTAATCAGTTTCAGCTACACTGGTGCAGTGGGTCCTGGGTTCCTCCTGGTGCACGACAATGCCTGGCCTCATGTGGCGAGAGTATGCAGCCAGTTCCTTGAGGATGAAGGAATTGATACCATTAAATGGCCCCCACGCTCGCCTGACCTGAATCCAATAGAACACTTCTGGGACATTATGTCTCTGTCCATCTGCCGCCGCCACCAGGTTGCACCTCCGTCTGTCCGGAGCTCAGTGATGGCCTGGTCCTGGGAGGAGATACCCCAGGACATCATCTGTCTTCTCATTAGGAGCATGCCCCGACGTTGTCAGGCATCCATACAAGCATGTGGGGGCCATACACACTAATGAGTACCATTTTGAGTTGCTGCAATTAAATTTTAGCACAATGGACTAGCCTGCTGCATCATTTGTTCACTTTGATTTTTGGGGTGTCTTTATCAAACGATTTGGCATCCTTTCGTTCCTAACACATTACCCAGTCCAGTATACAGTAGATATCCAGCATTATATTTTTCCCCAATTGAGATCTGATGTGTTTTCAAAGTGTTTTTTTTTTTTTTTTTTTGAGCAGTTAATTATATATGTATATATTTATTAGGTGTGGGACATTCATTTAAAATAGCCATAGTGTTATGTTGTACAGCTTAATTTTTTTTTAACAGGTAAGTGTACAGCTTAATTTTAACCATGGTTTATAAAGAAAGATTGATCATTGTAAGTACAGAAACATAGCCAAGAAGATATTGTTCATTAATAAAAAATAAAAAAATGTATGTACAGTTGTAATCAAAATGATCAATCCCCATTGCAAATTAGGTTTATTGGCAAAATTTACAGACTTTCAGCTGTTTGCAATGAACAAATTAAACAAGCAATTGAAATAGGTCATCACAACGAATGTTTCAAGTGGTTTTCCAAAATTCAACTGAAAATGCACCTTTTAATGACTTCTGCAGTCTCAAAATGATTCAACCCCCTGAAAAGAATCCTTCACAAGAGGGCACATCTGCAAAACAGGTGTTCTCGCAAGCACCCCTGATGCAATTATCAAGGGCTTAATTTACCATGGGGGTTGAATAATTTTAAATACAGCTGTATTTGTTAAGCTAGGTAGAAACGTTTACAGTGCCTGTGGGAACAAGGTTTTAACGTTGGTGCTGACAATCATGTCGTTTTTTTAGCTTGTTTTAAGTGACAATCACTACTCCCATTAAAGTGTATTTCTTCTTTTGCAAATTTGAGAAACCCCCACTAAATCTTTGTTGTGTGTTCCCATTCACACAGAATATCATTTTTTTTTTTTTTTAAAGTATGGACCTTTCCTGTTGTTTCTTTGGAGCAAGATTAGGCATATGAATTTATAGGCAGGTTCCATTGTTTAGAATAGCTTGCAATCCACAATTAGGGGACAGTTAACATTAACATACGGGCCAAGCCTTGTAATCTATAACCCTTTGTTAAGACAGACATTCCCTCACATCTGGGTCAGCCTTTCTCAACCAGGGTGCCTTCTGACTTCCTCAGAAGTGTCTTGAAATGTTTGCACAACGTCATGCATTTCTATGGCGCAGGCAGGCTTCTAATGTGAAAGGGGTTCCTGATATGAAGAGAGAACTCTGATGTTAAACGGGGGCTCTGAAATAAAGGCTTCTGATGTGAAATGAGGGCTTTGTTATGTAAGGGGAACCCCATTTTTTGTGTGCTTTTTTTCTGTGAACCTCCCCCACCCCGTGTAAATGTGTAACAAATATAAAGCATTTTAATACATTTGTACATATCATGAATATATGCATGCATGTATGAAGTTGACCTTGATACATTAGTCCTCGTAATACTATGATTTTGGGATAAGCAAAACTATTATCACAGTGGCCCCGATTTAATAAAGCATTCGCAAGACTTTACTGGCCACATGGGCCCATTAGAAAGTCCTGCACCTAATTCACAGAAGCCTTGCAATAGCTGCGTGATAGCTCCGAAACATGCAACAGATTCAGTTAATTCTTCTGTGTGCCACTTTCCCAATGTGTTGCTATGGCTGTGGCAGGTTCAAAAAGATGAGATTTCCTAGCAATGCTCTGCTGAGGTTACCTTCCCAGGATGCATCGCTTGGCCAAAGATTACATCAGAATTGTCCAAGAGGACCAGGAAGTGGAAAAACAGTAATTGTAAGTAAAAGAAAAATATGTTTGTTTAACCAATGAATGTAAGATGATTTCATATCAGCAGGCAGAGCTGTATACTGATGTGAGTTATAGTGTAAGGGGGTAAAGGTCAGTTTATGACAACTGTATACAGTGAAGCATAGTTAAAAATAGATTCTGAAAACACTTCAAGTG
This sequence comes from Nanorana parkeri, assembly GCF_000935625.1. Lineage (NCBI taxonomy): Eukaryota > Metazoa > Chordata > Amphibia > Anura > Dicroglossidae > Nanorana > Nanorana parkeri. Next base: position 732,957 of record NW_017307025.1, on the reverse strand, counting down.
CTACACTCTGGTTGTGTGATAGCCTTTAAGTCAGTCGACTCCATGAAAACAACCCTCTTCCTTGTGTGGCTGAGATCTTATCTCAACAGCTGTTAAAGTTAAACACGGTCATTACCTGGGATGCACCGATACCAGTTTTTCGATATCGAGTACCGATAAGTTGTTTTTTTCGGTACTCGCCGAAACCAAAAGTCCCATTAAGGAAGCCAGACGGCGTGTAATGACTCGCCACCTGGCTTCTTTGATTAACCCTGGATGCCGGGCAGCGTGAAAAGACTCACCACCTGGCTTCCGGATTAGCAGGGAAACCGTCTCCATGCTTCCTCGTCACGAGGGAGCATGGAGCTGGCTTTCTGGCCAATCAGGAAGCCGGGGGGGTGCATAATGACTAGCCGCCTGGCCAGCTTCTCGACCAATCAGGAAGCCAGGTGGCGAGTCATTACACAGCGTCCGGCTTCCTGATTGGCCGAGAAGCCGGCTCCATGCTTCCTCGTCACCAGGTGAATGACTCTCTGCCCGGCTTCCTGATACTGGAAGTTTGGACATCAGAGCATTTGGGCGAGTACTTGCTCAAATACTCAGTATCGGCATCGATACTAGTATCAGTGCATCCCTAGTCATTACATTAAAAAGGTTTAATCAAACACAATTAAAAAACATTTATAATTCTCACCATTAGTGCCTCCGTTTCATTCAGTCTTTGCTGTCTTGCAGAGCAAAGATTGGATGCTCCGGAGGCACGAATGGTGAGAATTATAAATGCATTAGATTCAACTTTTAATTGTATTTCCACTTTTGACTTTTTAGATTTGAGAAAACTCCTGTATATGTTTGTGTGTTCCCGTTCACACATAACTAAAAATAAGTTAATATATTTGAAGATGTTTCTTTGGAGCTAGCCTCTCAGTAGACTGCAAGCTATTATAAATAATTTCATAGTGGAGTATGTCCCCAAGACAAAGGGGGACAGAGTGAGTTTCCCCTCATTAAACATACAATGCAAGAAGCCAAGGTATGCAATGCGAATGGGAGCAGGTAACAAATATAAAATAGTTGTTATCCTAATTTAGGTTCCACATTGAAAATACACTTTAAGCAGGAGGTAGAGATTCCACTCAGTCACACAACTCCCTCTAGTGACTAAGCTATAAATAGCAGAAATAAAGTATAAATCATGTAAAACAAGGGAACAGCAAACAATTTGAAGGGAGCACTGCAATAATGAACTCAGAATATGCACTCACTGAAAATGCACTATATTTGTCTTTTTAAAACAAAACTTTGTTCCAACAGTTGCACACTGGTCAGATGGATGTTGGCTCTAATTCTGACCCAGCACTACATTGCTGCAGAATGTTTTAAGAGCTCCCTGTAATAAAATGTAACAATAATGCTTCCATGTTACTTCTTACAGCAGAATTATGGGCACAATTTTTCTAAACCCTTGCAGTAGGGACTAGCCCCGCACTGCTAGGGTTAAATATCACTGTTTTTTTTTTTTTAGTACCTGGACAAAAACGAGCACTCACCTGATCCTCTGAGCCGGCTTGCTCTTAAGACTGATCCCTGGAGCCTCTCTCCACTCTGCTGCAGCAATCTAACGCATGAGCAATCTCATGTCTATACACACAGTGTATAGACATGAGGATACTGAGGAACATTCCAATGCTGCAGCGTAGGAAAAAAAGACACTTAATTGACCATTGAAGCAGGCACCTGGCTCTGTGGTTCGGGGAAGTATAACTATAGACAAAAACGAGCACTTAACACTTTTGCCTGGAGTTCTTCTTTAAGCAAGACATACACAGCAAATCAACTGATTCCATCATCCACACTAAACAGCATGAATGGAGAACTCCACTGCCTGTGCCTAAATACCGAAACAGTGACTGCATTCGATTAGGAAGCAGTCACTGTTTGGCAGATAATTTCCAGCCAGCTCAATCGATTTTTAAAGTGACTTCTTATGCCGGGGGGAATGCAGGGTCACTTACCATTAGAATTCATCTGATTCAGCAGGAATTGAATTAAATATATGGCCAGCATAACACTTCAAGCAGAAGACTTTGCCTTTCCTCTTCTCTTGCACAAGACTAGTTAATGTTCTAAATAATCACTACTAGTTTTTTAGATTTTGATAAGGTTTTATTTTATTCAACAATTCCTTACAAAGGAAGACAAAAAAAAAAGAAAATATCAGATTCACCAAATCTCTTGCGACGTTCCACAGAACCAAATTAATGCTCTATACATCCAAAGTCAATAAATTAAAGGAATTTACAGGAGCAAGACACAGGCCTTTCACAGTGACGGGCAGAACAGAAGATAATAGTCCAAGACAAAGCATTTGTAGCATACAGCAGGACTGTGCATTGATTGGTCCTGTCCACTTACAGCATTGTGAGAGATTTCCCATAGAGGGAAAAAAAAAAAAGTAAACAAACCGAGGCGGGTAGATACTGTACTTCACACCCGTACCTCTATGAACTCCAGTTTGGCTAAACCCTCCTCTCTGGCACAAATTCCCTCCTGTTGTGCACACATGCGGGGTGGAGGGCTTTCATGGCGTTGCTCTGGGGGAGATGGTGGGAGAAGGTGGGGAGAATCATACTCCTCTGATGCCAGGTCTGGTACATCATCAGATTGGGCATCGGAGCTTTCCAGATCACTACGGATGCTCTCTGGCTGTGCCAATGTGATGTCACAAACGGTCACTTGGCCCCTGCAAGCATCATCTTCCTCCCCCTCTACAAGAGGGGCAGAGGCATGCAAAGATTCCTCAGTGCTGCTCTCACTCATCAGTTGGTACCGAGAAGGCTTGGCCTCTATGTGAACTTGAATCTCCAAGTTATTGACCTCCCTGCACAAAACATATTGAAACATTCAGTCATTAGTAGCATGAAACTCATTAAACAAGGTTATTGCACATTACATTTAAGGTTGACATGGATAAGTCATAAAAGGAACAAATTTATCAATGGTGCAATAAAAAAATACAAAAACAAAACTGCTTTTTGTCCTATACCACTCACCCCAATTTAATTTTTTAGGTTGCAGATTGAAAAATAGGAATAATTGCTATAAAACAGGACAGTGAAACTGTTCTCCCAGTTTTAAAACATGAAAAGCAAAACTTAATGCATGACGCAGCTAAAATAACCTAATGGCTTAGACATTCATCATAATCATGTAGGCTTTTCTTACCGTGGGAGGCAAAATGACAAATACTCCTTAAAGCACAACTCCAGACAAAGCTTTTTTAATTTATTTTCACAACAACACTGTCATTTTATTTTATGACCTTCTCTGAGAGCTCCTGATATGCACAGTGGGAGTCACACTTCCAGCTCCCCATGACATCGGATCTGAACGACCCAGTTCCGATGTTGTGCCTCCACCCCTTAAATCTATGCTAATTCACATAGCATAACACAAATTACATCACAGTGTGGTGCTCTGTAAATGGCACAGCAGAGGGAGGGTGGCGGAGGAACAACACCAAAGCCGGTGTAATTCATAGATATTGTTCCAATGCATTGGGGTGCTGGAAGTGCAGATTCCGCTGTGCATAATACCCCTGAGCAAAGTTCAGAAGGCTCCTTATAATAAAGAAAAAAAACAGAATTCATGTGAAAAGTAAAGATTTGAAAAAGAAAAAAAAAAAACGTGTCTGGAGTTGCCTTGTGGATGTTTCATGACAACACCGATACCTACACTCTGGGCCCATTCACATCACATCATCTCCAGACCAGATTGTTTCCAGACCCAAAATGCATCCTAATGTATCCCTATGCTATTTCTGGCATCTGTTCACACCAGCGCAGTCTGTTCGAGACCAGAAAAATTCTGCATGTCTCATTTTGTCTGGTCTGGAATGCACTGGAACGCATGGAAACACATAAAAAAAAAGCCCTAGAACGTGGCAAAAAGCAATACACTGCGTTCCAGATCTGGTCCAGAAAATGGTGTGAACCTACCCTAAGGGTCTATTCGCACTACAGACTAGAGCATTCATCTGCACCAAAAAGGTTTTAAATGAGGCTAGTCCACACCACTGCGTTTAGTTCCAGAGCTATAAATAACAATAAAAGCATGCTGCATTTTTTTTCTGCTCAGGAAAACACATGCAAACGCACCAGAATGCACTTAAAACTAAGGATGCACCGAAATTAACTTTTGAGGCTGAAACAGAAAATTCTATATAATTAGTCAGGCCAAAGCCGAAAATGACTTTTCCAACCTTTTCAACATTTTCTAAATATATATGTTATTTATTTATTTTACTTTACTGTTAGGGGCTTTAGGGAAATATAAAGGGTCTACACAGACCCCTGATATTTCTCTTTTAAAATAGAAAAAGATTGAGGACACAGAGACCACAATCTCTTTCTCTGCAGCCCCAGCACTCAATGAACAGGAAGCTCTCAGTACAGAGGTTTCCTGTTCATTCACAATCAGGAGATAAATATTTACTATCAACCCAGTCATGAATAGACAGGAAGCCTCTGTACTGAGCTGCACCCTGTTTATTCATAAAGTGAGCATAGTAATCACTACATCCTCAGTTATTTACAAACACGGAGAGGGGAATGTATCAAAACTGGAGCAGCTGTATATGACAACCAATCAGCTTCTGTCTTTCAATTTCAAAGCTTAACTGAGCAAACTGAACAGAGATGCTGATTGCTTACTATGGGTAACTGCTCCAGAACTCTGTCTGCTCCACTTTTGATAAATTCCCCTGAGTTATCTGTACTGATCGCACAGGGTTTGTGCTCTGCATCCAGATTGCTTCGCCCTCCCGCCTATCACTGGCTCCTCTGCCCACAACACCCCGGCCATCCTAACAGCTTTCTCCTCCTTCCCGCACTGCCCCACGTGGCCTCCTGACAGCTTCTCTCCTCCCTGCTAAGCGCCCGCTCTGTGTCTCCTCCGATCACCGCTGCCAACACGGGGATATGAGGGGACACAGACAGAAGCTTGCAGCCGGCGCCCAAAGGGGAGGAGAGAACCTGATGATGCACTATAGTATGCCCATATTACCATTTTTTTTCCATTCAAATTTTTTTTTGTTTTAGCAAAAAGACGACAAGAATACAGAAATACAAAAAGAGAAAGAGATACATATTACCATTTTTAGCCAAAATGTTTCAGCGACCGAATTTTTGGTGCATCCCTACTTAAAACCCAAGCAAAGACAAAGAAAAATAAAGAAAAAAACGCGCCAGAATGCAACAAAAACTTGCATACGTGCGTTTGCAGAAATGTTGTGAACAAGCCCTTGGGGTTAGTCCACACCAGAAACTGCATCACAACGGCGTGTGTCTGCGCAGTTGCATTGCGATCTGTTTTGATGCTTTTTTGACGCGTTTGTGATGCGTTCCAATGCATTATTTTTTACTAAAATACTAATTAGACAATTAGGTCACTTCCTTTGTCCTGTCAGAGCATTTCCTTTGCTTGCTTTGGAGCTTGGACATGCTTGTTTTGTTGGCAGGCATGGTGATCACCTGCATATGTCAAACTGAACACAAAAATAGGATTTTTGTACTCACCGTAAAATCCTTTTCTCTCCGTTCATTGAAGGACACAGGCAACAGATCGTAGATCCTGCGCTCAATGCGTGTCACAACCCAGCAATGGCAGAGGAAAAGGCCCCCGGGGACAGCGCAGTACCCACAGGACTGAACACCCCCACATAGGACCCCAAGGGAGCAACCACGACTGGGGAAGGGACACAGGTGTGCAAAACACCCATGGCAGGGAAGGACAAGCAGCCTCCAGGGGAAGCCCGCAGCCCCCACAAGGCACAACAGACGTCTCGTCCGTGCATTCTACGATCTGTTGCCTGTGTCCTTCAATGAACGGGAGAGAAAAGTGAAGATATGCTATGTCATAGGTAAAGAAAAAGTTAGAAGTGTAAATTGTGCCTAAGCAGTACCCCCAAAAATCTAACTTATCTGGAATTCCTCCTGAAAAATAGCTGTGCACTTCCTGATATATGGGGTACCTAGGCAGCAATGTGTATACAGCCTCATAGCTGTATATCTGCAGTGTGGCATTACCCCTTCACTGCTGGAACAATTGCATTTTTTGCAGTTTTTACACAAATGAGAATAGGTGCATAAACCTCTAAAACATTATATATTTGATAAAAGCAAATACGTTATAGAATACAGAGACGGTAGTTTTATACTGTTTAACAACTATTTTTCAAATCTATCATTTTAGTTAAAAAATAAAATAAAACAAAACACACTCATGAGTCTTAATTTATTTTTTTGGTAAAATGTAATAGATGAGAAAAAAAACATACAATACCCAAAACTCTCCATACGGTAGGTGATGCTTTAAAAGCTTTTATAGCTCATCAGTTTACAGTAAACCATAATCTTCTCACACTGGCGATGCCTAATGGGTGTTGCAGGACTGTCATTCACGCATGAGTGCGCTCCCAACGCATGTGCGTGTACGTAAGGGGGCCCCCTATGTGACAGCATTGTGCAGGTGACAGGTATTCTGTATGGAAACTCCACCATGGGCAAGGTAACAGTGTCACTTTAGGTATATGTGAAGCAGCAACTTAAATATCAGATACTTATAAATGTCTGATAACAGGCTTGCAAAACCCGTTCTATTTGTAACAGCAGTGAGGCAGGTGGAATTCAGCATGTAAGATAAGTGGAGTCTGCTGCAACACTGGGTATGGTTTGGTTTACTAGGGTTACGACAGGTTTAATAGGGTTGGGGAAGGTGGGAGAATTAGGGAGAGTTTGTTCTTTGACAAATGCACTGTTTAGTATAAACTGTGTAAATTTACTGGCCCAAAAGAGATTGTAGATGATCAAAAAATGGTTAAATGAAGGGCGGCCTACCTTTCTTGCGGGTTATATGAACTGATGATGGAACCAGCCATTGCTCTTGTGCTGGCACTGTCACTCACAGCTCCCAGGCTTACAGAATCTTTCTGACATGTGTCTTTCTGCACATCAGCTTGAACCTCCAGTCTGTATATTTGGAAATATTAGACATAAATATCAATAGGTCCATTAAACCAGACAAGTTGTTGGCAAAACAAGTTATTAATAATTGCACATATATTGTCTATACATTATCTCTCTAGCACACACATTTTAAGTACACAACATTAAAGGAGAACTATGAGGTGAGTGCTTTTCACTCACCTCATAGTTCTAGCCGACCTGTGACAATGAGACTGTCACAGGTCGGCTCAGTAGATCGGGAAGTGAGCGAACACATACCGGCGTTCGCTCACCTCTCGATCCTGTCACAGCTCTCTGCCGTAACAGGGGAGGGGCTGGATTCCCCCCTCCGATCCCCCAACGCTGACTGGCGGAACGGATGGGGGAGGGGGCGGGTACAGCTGGCTCTGCCTCTAGATAGGCAGAGCCAGCTGTCACCCACGCAACTGGGCGGATCCTGACATAATTGTCGGGATCCGCTTCAGCTGCAGCATCTCAGTATACCGCGAGATGTAGCTCTCTATATACTGAGCTTAGGGTGACGTGAGGACGCTAGTTTGTGTCCTCCCGTTACCCTAAGGGGAACTATGGGGAAAAGCCCTGACCCCATAGTTCTCCTTTAACATGTGTGATATAAGGCTAGCATAAATAGCAATTTACTTTTATCAATCTAATTATACACTGTACCTGTATGTTATATGACCATATTACAGAACCTGCATATCCTGATAAGAGAGCCACTGGTTGCCACTTTGGATAAACAAAAAAATTATTGTACTGAGTAGCAATCGATCTCACTGAACATAATACTAGGTAGGCATTTCATGTATTAGTAGATCTTAGGGTCATTTATGAGCTGTACCCATCTAGCAACAACGAATTATGTGTCAAATGAGGACAATACCTGCAGTATTTGGCTCTCCCTCCACTTAGCATCCCACCAGTTAATGTGCCACCAGTTAATGTTCCCCCGGACAGAGCAGCAAAGCTGGCTGTTTCACTGTAGTTTCCTTGTAAAACGCTTAATCCGTCTGTGGGGCTCCCACTTGTACTTAGGACACTGGTAAGACCCTCCATGCTGCTTTCCCCAATACTTGGGTTTTTCAGTGCACGCCATGCATCTGCAACTATGAGTGGAAAAATTTAATAGATTAAAGTACATAAATGACAGCTTTGAAATATAAATATCTAATGTGCAAGCACTTTAGTTTTTCCTGTAAAGGATTCCGATTCATATGCAGACCTTCCACAATGCATGTCATTACCTGTAATTGGTCCATCCTCTTCAAAGTCAATCTTCACCCCTTTGCCATTGCCCGTGCTCACACCACAACCACCCCCACGGCATAAGGACACTGGCACCACTCCATATACATAAGCTAGCATGATAGGAACACCAATGCCTGATACACAAAGACAGAAAAAAAAAAATAATCAGGATAAAGAAGGCAGTGGAAATAAAATAACATGTTTGACTATAAATGCAACACATACCGACGCTGACTGCTGCCACCACAGGAGACGCAATTACAGACAAAATAACTCCTCCTGTTACAGCCAAATTTTTCTTGTGTTTAGAAGTTCTTTTGTTCTCAAAACGGCCATGAATCTGCCGGTAAAGACCTAATATTATAACATATACTAACCCCATTAGGGTAAATGCTATTTTAAACATAGTGTACTCATGGATTTTAAGTATAAAACATATATCAAATACCACAGGATAGAACTTACCTTTCTGCCCACATAAACTGGGATCCCGATGACCATAGCCGGAATGGCAATGCCGGCAATCAGCGATATGCCAACAGGAGCACCAATTAGAGTGCCCAACTGCCAGATGATTTTCTTCTTCTTGCTCCACGGCTTTTTCCCCCAGAAAGTACACCCTGAGGGGCTGCAAAACATAAAAGGAATATGAGCAAGTAAAAACCTAGGGGCTACTTAGGGCCCAAGACAAGGTAATAATCCTAAATTCACCTGAGGTAATGGAGGTCAGAGATTTCCTTCATACACAGCCAGCAGAATTCACAGCCACACACAGCACAGGTCATGTGATTACAACTCCCATCATTCATCTTGATAATGTAAGCACTGCATCGTGGGCAGGATTTCATATCATCAGCTGGAGAAACATAAAAAGACTGCTGCTTAGTACATTTTACATCCAATTTATTCAACATGAGATTAATTAACTATGATCAGGTTTTGTTACGCAAATAAGAATAAAGATGGCTATACACTAGTACATTTTTGGTTGGAAATGTTTTGTTTCTGCCACGAACCCTTGTTCGATTATAGCTTGAATACTCCATCATGCATAGTCAAATGTCGATTTCAGAAATCGTTTTGTTAGCCATATTAACCAACCATTTTTTGGCGGACAGAAATAATTTCCTTTTGTGCATGTGCTGTGTTCTTGCTACAATTTTTGATTAACGAAATCCCCACCGATTCATCGATTTTCGTTCAGTCAGAGAAATATTTTCCAACTTGACCGATCGAAAAATTCAGTATGTGGTCTTCACATAACAGTACCAGGCATAATATTGAAGAGCAGCACTAAAAATAGAAACCCAACTTGTACGGCAAGCTATGTAATTCTGTAATGCAGTGGTGGCCAACTTTCTTGATATAGGGGGTCCCCAACATCACCAAAGGGCCACACAAAATTCAGTAAATGTGATTTAAAAGGATATTGTCAGACTGCAGACATGCAACAGGAAATTGTCAAAGACTGTACACGTGCTGCAGGAGATGTTCAGCAACTGTGAATCTGTTATACACTGAGTGGCCAGATTATTATGACCACCTGGCCGAGCGCTGCAGGACGAGAGTGCTGTGAGTGGCCGGCGTCTCTCCTCCCACACCGCTCAGCCGCCTATCACAGTCCGGCAGAGCGGTTTGTGGGTGGCGACAGCCAGCGCTGTCACAGGAGGCTGAGCTCACCTCCCTGCTCCGCTCGATCAGCCTCCTGTGAAAGCGTGTCAGAGAGGAGAGCGAGCACAAACACTCAGTGATCGCTGAGTTTTTGTAGATATTGAGGACATGGTATGTTAACTATATCCTCAATTATGAATGAATGGGAGGTGAGCTACATCACCTCATGTTCATTCACAGTTGTAGGTATAGTAAACATACCATGTCCTCATGTTATCAATTAACAGGAACACTCATTTCTGTTCATTGGTAACAAGGGATACAGAAAAAAAGAGATAGAAAAAGAGATTTTGGACACGAAGTCCTCTATTTTAAAAGGGAAACATCAGGGGTCTGTTTAGACCCCCAATATTTCCCCGAAGCCCCTAAAAGCAATGTAAAAAATAAAATAAAAAAAAATGTAAAAAGTTTACAAAAAAAAATATTAAAAAGATTTAAAAAAATTAAAATAAAAAAAACAATTTTCGGTATCGGTCTGACAATTTTTTTAATTTCGATTTCGTTTTTAAAATTTCCATTTCGGCGCACCTCTAATAAATAGGGAAGCAGGTTGTTTACCACGACAGCAGACGTGATTTTTTTTTTCCTGAAGATATGGGTAAACAACGCGATTTAACAGCCTTTGAACGTGGGATGATTGTTGGCGCTCGGAGCCACGGAGCGAGTATCAGCAAAACAGCAGAATTCGTTAAATGTTCAAGAGCAGCTGTTGTTAAAGTGTTTAAAGACTGAACTGTCAGCCGAAAATCTGGGTCTGAACGTGCGAATTGTGGCCGTCAGCGACTAGTCAATGTTAGGGCAGAACGGAGAGTGGCAAGACTGGTACAAGACAACAGAAGGGCAACAGTGCATCAAATTACTGCAGATCTTAATCAGGGATCCTCTCAAATGATCTCTGAACGCACTGTTCGCCGTACACTGCATCGTATGGGATATGGAAGCCGAAGGCCTGTTCGAACACCTTTGCTGTCTGCAGTTAACAAGATAAAACGTCTCCAATTCGCACAGGAACACAAGGATTGGACAGTCGAGCATTGGAAAAAAGTCATGTGGTCCGATGAATCACGTTTCCAGTTGCATCATGCAGATGGCAGAGTGAGAATTTGGCGGGAACAGCATGAAAGCATGCACCCCACATGCATGAGTACAACCCTTCAAGCTGGTGGGGGCAGTGTTATGGTTTGGGGCATGTTTTCCTGGCATGATTTGGGCCCTTTAATTCGTGTGGAACAACGTCTGAATAGCACAACATACCAAAGTATCGTTGCTGATCAAGTTCATCCTATCATGTTGATGGCGTATCCCAATGGAGATGGCTTCTTCCAACAAGACAATGCGCCATGCCACGGTGCTCGTATTGTGCAGGAGTGGTTTCAAGAACATGAGGGAGACTTTACCTTGCTTAGGTGGCCCCCACAATCACCAGATCTCAATCCAATTGAGCATTTGTGGGACGAAGTTGAAAGAGCCATCAGGCAGCTGGTTCCACAACCATCAAATCACACAGAACTGGACAGTGCTATTCATCAGTCAGATTCCTCGCATCACCGTTTCAACATCTCGTGGAGTCAATGCCAAGAAGAATCGCCACAGTATTGAAGGCAAAAGGTGGCCCAACAAAGTACTGATGGGGTGGTCATAATAATCTGGCCACTCAGTGTACAGTGAGGAAAATAATGATTTGATCCCCTGCAGATATTGTAAGTTTGCCAACTTACAAAAGAAATGAAAAGGTCTATAATTTTTATCATAGGTGTATTTTAAATTATAGAGACAGAATATCAACCAAAAAACACTTGATACAAATGTTATAAATTGAGTTGCAGTTCAGTGAGTAAAATAAGTATTTGATCCGCTACTAACCAACAATAATTCTGGCTCCCTCAGACTGGCTATATGGTACACAGATTAGTCCTGTCACTTTAAGAAGGTGTTCCTAACGACAACTCGTTATGTATATAAAAGACACCTGTCCACAGAATCTCCTTCCATTCAAACCTCACCACCATGGGCAAGACCAAAGAGCTACCGTATCAAAGGATGTTAGGGACAAGATTGTAGACCTACACAAGGCTGCAATGGGCTACAAGACTATCAGCAAGAAGCTTGGTGAGAAGGAAACAACTGTTGGAGCGATTATTCGCAAATGAAGGAATACAAAATAACCATCAATCGCCCTCGGTCTGGAGCTCCATGCAACATTTCGCCTCATGAGGTATGGGAGGAGCTTGTGAATGATCTCAAGGAAGTTGGGACCACCGTCACCAAACAAACCATTGGTAACACAATACACCGCCATGGATTGAGATCCTGCAGCGCCTGCAAGGTCCCCCTCCTCAAGCAGACACATGTACAGGCCCGTCTGAAGCTTGCCAATGAGCATCTAAATGATGCAGAGAAGGATTGGGAGAAAGTGCTGCGGTCAGATGAGACAACAATTGAGCTCTTTGGCATTAACTCGACTCGCCGTGTTTGGAGGAAAAAAATTGCTGACTATGACCCTAAGAACACAATCGCTACAGTCAAGCACAGAGGTGGAAACATTATGCTTTGGGGCTGTTTCTCTGCTAAAGGTACAGGCCGACTTTGCTGCATTGAGGGGCCAATGGACGGGGCCATGTATTGTAAAATCTTGGATGAGAACCTCCTTCCCTCAGCCAGAACTCTGCAGATGGGTTGTGGATGGGTCTTTCAGCATGACAATGACCCAAAACACACCGCCAGGGCAACAAAGCAGTGGCTCAAGAAGAAGCACATTAAGGTCATGGAGTGGCCTAGCCAGTCTCCACACCTTAATCCTATAGAAAATGTATGGAGGGAGCTGAAACTTCGAGTTGCCAAGCGACAGCTAAGAAATCTTAAGGATTTAGAGAAGATTTGTAAAGAAGAGTGGACCAAAGTCCCTCCTGAGATGTGTGCAAACCTGGTAACCAAATACAAGAAACGGCTTACCTGTGTGCTTGCCAACAAGGGTTTCTCCACCAAGCACTAAGTCATGTATTGCTTGGGGATCAAATACTTATTTTACTCATTGAACTCCAACTCAATTTATAACATTTGTATCATGTTTGTTTTCTGGATTTTTGGTTGATATTCTGTCTCTATCATTAAAATACACATATGATAAAAATTATAGACCTTTCATTTCTTTGTAAATGGGCAAACTTACAAAATCTGCAGGGGATCAAATCATTATTTGCAACACTGTAGGAGTTGTTGAACACTAGGGACATGCTTTCAGAGTGGACTGGAGACACATTACATGAGACTTCTAAAGACTACTGCTAATGTAAGCCCTACTACCCGCCCACCAGTGGCAGCCAGTGCAAAGGTACCCATCGGGTGCAGTGGCAGCCAGTGCAAAGGTGCCAGTCAAACAGTGCACCTGCCATAATCAACCAAGTCTGCAGATTAAAATGACTTTTATCTTATGTAGCAGAATCGGAAAAGCTCAAAAGGAAATGTATACACTTTACTTTAGAAAAGCTTAATTCCCCTTTTGATGCCTGGGCACAGTAAACTTTCAGTAAGGAGCCAATGACATCAAATAAACTAAAAACATGAATTACTCTAAAAGTAAGACATAATTTGTAAAAATATAAAAACCCAGCATTCTATGGTCTGGCTGTTAGGCTAGTCCCTGGAGCCTCTCTCCCCTTCCACTACAGCGGTTTAAGGTCCTGCGAGTCATCAAATTCAATACAGTGTGTATTGGACGAAAAGCTGCTGCGAGACATAGCAACAATGGAGCGGAGGAGAGAGGCTGGAGGGAGCGCTCTGACAGCCAGCTGGCTGCGAGGTTCAGGTAAGTAAAACTTTGTTATTTTTGAACCTAAACAAAAACGAGTAGTTAACCCTTGCAGTGCAGGGGTAGCCCCACTAAAAAGGTTAAGAACATTTTTCCTGAAGTCCTTTTTAAAGACAGATCCGTTTTTTTTAATGCAAACAGGAAGAAACGGACATAGGTGTGGAGCCTCTAATGTGCCATGTTTTTTGTTTTAGATTTTCATACTTGTAATGAATAAAGTTTTGTTGTGTGGGGGCATTGGCATTTCCTATTCAGTCTTTGTATTTGAAGCGCTTTTATTCTTAACTGAGAAAAAGTGCATAAAAGAAATGCATAAAAGATATATACCTGAGCCAGATTCCTGACCGTAGCTGATCCCAGAAGGGTGCTTCCTTCTCACACCAAAAAATGGTGCACGCTGTTGACGTGCCATGTCACATGTCTGGTTGGGGTGCCACATTTGCTTGCAGTGATAACAGAATTCTGTTTGGCAGCCTTCCCTTTCACAGGTAAGTCTGGGGCAGCTGGCACAGCCATAGGCAATGACGGCATAACTAAATCATAAAAAGAAACACAAAGTAGAAATGTATACATGGGTAGCAAACAGAAGATTCATAAATAAAAATCACCACAAGAGCACAGTTGTAACCTAATCCATGTAATCTAATGTAAGATTTATTTTTCCCCTTAATCTAGTCAGAACAACAAAAGGCAATATATGATCACTAACAGCACATCACTAAACTGTAATAATACTTTCATTACACAATTGACAATGCTATCACTCCCATTCCCAAGACCCCCCAATCACACCTCACCATCTCCCGCTGGCCGCTCCGCTGCCTCTGCTCGCTCCGCTTCCCCGTATACCATTTAACGGAGGTAAGATCGTACTGCAGTGACTGAAAACAATACCAAACCTGCTATTGGCTATTTCAAAATTCAATAGCCAATCGCAGGTTGGCTATTGAACCCGCCCACTGCCTGCTGTCAATCAGCAGGGGAGCGTACCTGAATGAGTAAGTTCTCCTTCAAGTCCGCTCCTCTGCTGACTGACAGCAGACAGTGGGCAGGTCCAATAGCCAACCTGCGATTGGCTATTGCGTTTTGAAATAGCCAATCGCAGGATTTGCTAATGTTTTCAGTCACTGCAGTACGATCTTACCTCCGTTAAATAGTAGGAGGGGGAAGCGGAGCTGGCAGAGGCTGCGGAGCGGCCAGCGGGAGATGGTGGGGTGTGAGTGGGGTGGTCTTGGGAATATGGTGATGTGAGCGAGCAGAGTTACCTCTGCAGTGCAGCAGACGTCCAGGCTGGAACCAAGTAAATGACAGCTGCCGGCAGCAAGATTATGCTGCCGGGAGCTGATTGTAAGCACAGCAAACGTTAAAGGTTGCAACATTCAGCCAGCTATCGCTATTTGAAATAGCCAATGGCAGGCTGGTTATTGCTCCTAACCACTATGGATCAGAGGAACAGACCTGGTGACACTAGGGGTTTAATATAACCCTACTGTCAAACTTAAGAGAACCTGTCACCTCCAATGTGCTATCACATAGGGGGCTTGCGAGCCCCCTATGTGATAGCATATTGGAGCCAGGTACAAACACTCAGTGATCGCTGAGTGTTTGTAGATAATTGAGGACATGGTATGTGTACTATATCCTCAATTATGAATGAATGGGAGTGATCTGCATCCCCTCCTGTTCATTCATAGTTGTAGTTATAGTAAACATACCATGTTCTCATGTTATCAATGAACAGGAACACCCATAGAATATTCCTGTTCATTGATAACAGGGGATACAGAAAAAAAAAATTGAAGACTCAGTGTCCTCAATCTCTTTTTCTATTTTAAAAGGGAAATATCAGGGGTCTATCAGGGGTTTAGACCCCCAATATTTCTCCGAAGCCCCTAAAAGTAAAAAATTAAAATAATAAAAATGAATGAATAAATATTTTTTAAAAAAAAGTTTATAAAAAAAATTTAAATAAAAAAAAATTTCAGTATCAGTTTCGGCCTGACAATTGTTTTTATTTTCGGTTTTGTTTCGGGTTTTAAAATATCCATTTCGGTGCACCTCTAATTTAAATGCATGAGTTGAATGGGTAAATTCACTCCATAACGCATGTAGCAACCCACATTAATGTGCGTTTGTAAATGGACTGCATAGAATTCAAAAACGCAGCACATCAGATTTTTTCAGTGTGCTGCAACACATTTAAAACCTTTACTTTCTGCACTACCAAGCATTTTCCAAGGCATGACAAATATAGGGTAATGCATCAAATGTAAAGGACCCCAAAATAAGATTTATGGGGTCATTCTGTGCATAGTGTACTGAACCAATATTTAAAATGCATAAGAAGCTTTTTTTTTTTAAACAAACACATTAATGGCTACAGATTGAAATGGGAACATCAACTTTGATAGGTCAAAGAATTTTTATTTAATTTGAACAAATGAGTGACCAAGGCAAACACACAGCAGAGCACCACAATCGCAAAAAGGGTTTATATGCATTTCAGAGTCCATTAAAGTGATTTACTTTAAAGCAGACTTATTTTAAAGTTTAGATTGCTTCAAAAAGATTGAGCCATTATAGAAGCAGGGTGTTTAAAAGATTAAAAAAGGTACTCGTCAGCTGGAATCACCAGATCACCCAGTACTCCAATTTCAGATCAGTTGGACCAAATGTGGAGGTCAAAAGTCTTCAATGAAAATAGAGTTTGCTGATGTCAGCACCCACAAGGTGCAGCCGCTGGGGGGTCAATTGTACCCAGCATCCTGGCATGAGCAAAAATGTAGGATCTGTTGTTTCCGGGGGAACAGGTAAGCTACCTGCCTCCATGATGCCTCACTATTTTCCAATATTAACTTAAATTATTTTCTGGGTGTCATTTAAAGAGGAACTAGACCCACAAGTGTAATGTCTTCTAAAACAGTTACTCTTAAGCCACGGCAGCTGCCAAGCTTGCAAATGTATTATTTCAGCTCTAAACTACACTTTCAAGCCCCTCAAATGTCTGGCGTCATAGATGATCACATGTGAAGCACCATGGCAACTGCAATCCAAATAGAGGTCAAATGGCACCTTCCTTCACTGTAAAGGATAAGAGATTGTAGGTCCGTCTTAAAGTGGTCCTATACTCTCACGTTAAATATAAAATACACTATAAGATTTCCTGGGATAAATTGAAGATTAATTAAATGGCTGAAATACCTTTCCTAAAGAAAATGCTGCTGAAAGCACCTATGGTGCAGCTTACACGATCTCTGCTGAATTGGTGCAGTGGATTCTAATCCTCCTCCCTTCAACAGGGATCTTTAGGTCATGTAAGCAGTACTGTAGTTAGCCTGGAGCAGACATTTTTACAAAAAATATATTTAGCATCTTTGCCCTTCTATGACTTTTTGCATTCCAGCTGGAAGGTCAACATCTGTATGCAAATATTTCAGTATATATCCATGTTTAACATCAATTTTCCAAACAACCTCATGAGTTACTGCGCTACCTCTTGAGACAAGTTGTAAATACTCCGAGGACAATTGTCTCCATGCAGTTGTCAGAGATGAGCTCTTCCTAAGGGTCAAATACATATTTGTTTACTCTATTCTGTCTTTAGGGCTGAAGGGAAAAGGGTGGAGGCTTGCAGAATGAACATTGCTCTAAGAAGCAATGTAGCTTTTCCATGTTTTACAAACAACAGAACAAGGGCTAGAATATCTGTGTCTCATCTCTTTGCGTTAGGATACAACAATTATATATTTATTTATTTTTAATCACACGATTTCTATACAAAAAGCGAATTCATTCCAAAATATATTCTAAAATTATAAACAGAAAACCAAAAAAAAAAAAACTTTTAGAACTCTTGTTTCAAGCCTACCCACCCATGCCCCAACACCTGATAACATAATGTATCCAATTTATAGAACAGCAACAAAAACTTACCATCGTGCCTGGGAATGCCAAATCAAAATAGATTCACCAAACTACCGTAGAGAAACCCATCATCTAAACTTTAGAACATAAAAGGGCAGCATAGTAGGTATATATAGCATAATATAGGTGGGTTGCAATTTGAAATTTCAGACACATTAGACATGCTAAACTGTTTTATTGCACCACTTTGGTCCCTTGTTTTCCTTCTTTGGGGCCATAACACGATATAAGGATTTAACCGAATTTAGATCCCCGACTGTTCTGTTGTTTATAAAGAACACATATCCTTAATTTAGTATCAGAGTTCATTTATAAAGCCATCATTGTAAGTGCAGGCTTTATTTAAAGGGACACTAAACTCAGGACTTACATTTTAAAAATGCATTTACGTACCTTAACTATTAACAGAAATTTATCGTGTTTGTGTATCACTCAGCTATAGAGCCTCAAATCTCTGAATTGGTGCTGACACTGTCCTTCCTTCTGAAGGGTGGCTACTTTTGTTCCCCATGGTCCCTGTGTGTGTTATAAAGTAGCCACAGCTCCAAGCTCACACCCGTGATGGACTGCAGTCTTAATACAAATTAGTAGGAATGCACCGATAACGGTTTTTCGGTACTCGCGGATACCAGAAGACCCATTAAGGAAGCCAGGCGGCGAATCATTACAGCCCCCACCCCCTGATTAGCCGGGAAGCCGGTGTCACATGGGAGATTGCGACCCATAACCTCACTGTGACTTCCGGTGACGTTAAATACACAAAATGCACATGCGCAAGGCTTTAAAAAAATCAGCCAACAGGAACAGCTGATCGGGGTGCACATTCCTCGTGGTCAACTTCCGCGGTCACAAACTCTGATAGAACCCCGGGAAGCCGGCTCCATGCTCCCTCGTCACATGTAACAAGGGAGCATGGAGCTGCCTTCCCGGCCAGTCAGGAAGCAGGGCGGCACGTAATGACTTGCTGCCCAGTTTCCTGATTCAGTTAGTTCCGGTATCGGGAGCATTTGGGCAAGTACTCACGCAAATACTCAGTATCGGTGCAAATTAGTGAACTAAACCTAAGATTCTAATCACAATAGCAAGCTTGGAGCGGCGACTCCCAATAATCCCAAATGCCCTCCTATTTTATTTGTTATACATCCGTAGTCTCCCCTTCCACACCTCTGTGTCTTTGGTCCCCTTCCTCTTAGACTATAAGCTTGTTTGGGCAGGGTCCTCCTCACCTACTGTTTCTGTATGTCAATGATGCTTGTTTTCAGTGTTTCTTACTTGTCTAAATGGTTGTACAGCACGGTGGAATAAGTTGGCGCCATATAAATAATTGTAATTATGACCAACACACACAAGGACCATGGGGAACAAAAGTAAAGTCAAGGTACTTGAATGCATTTCTAAAATGTAACTCCCGAGTTTAGGGTCACTTTAATATTAGCAGGACAAAGTATAATCAAGGAACACATGGAAATATGCATCTGTTAGGTGTTATGGCTCTGCTATCATGTCACTTTCTGTAGTGTAACCAAACTTAAGTTCCACTTCAAATTCCTGTTTTGAGGAGACAGCAGTGAGTAAACCGCTTGCAAGTACAAAACATCCCCGCTTAGACAGCTGTCACTGACCAAACATCCCCATTGGAAGATTTCTCCTCGATTCCTGTTCTGGATTCGCCTTCACTTTTAGGGCTCATTCATCAATAACACGCTGTTGTGACTGTATGCAAGTTATGGATGAGTGAGCCCTAAAAGTGAAGGAAAATCCCCCCCCAAAAAAAGCAGGCGAGTTGATCAATACACATCCCATATGTTTTTATGCTCGTTGACATCCATGGAACTGCATTTTTCTCCCCAGAGACACTTGATAATACAATGGGGCGATTAATGAGAAGAAACGTTGTATCAACTGGGGCGTAGCCAATCAGCTTTTACATTTTATAGGATGTGGAAAAGAATGAAAGAAGCTGATAGGTTGCTATGGGCAACTGCACCTGTTAAGATAAAACTAGTCTGAGCCGGCCCTTTTTTTTAATTTCCCCTATGACAGCACTCAAGGTGCCCTTTGCATCATCTCAGGCTCTCACCCGCAGTCCGGGGCCGGGCACCACCTGCAGTCTGGGTCAGCGGCCAGGCAGCGGCGCAGCAGGAACTCCTCGTATTTGCGGGTGAGATGGGGATCCCGCAGGATGGCCCGGACATGTTGGGGGCTGAGGCGCTCGGCACACTCGGGGCAGCGGAGGTTCACCCGGCTCTCGGTGATTTCGATCCGCAGGTACTGGCGGAGGCAGCGCAGGCAGGAGCGGTGTCGGCAGCTCAGGAGTTCGGGAAGCTCCTCGGGTGGCTGACGGACCAGACATAGCGGGCACTCCAGGAGCGAGTCCTGACCACCGGGGGAGGAAGGCGGCGGGGCAACCGAGGCCGGTACTATAGGGGGAGGAGGCGGTGACGGGGGAGGGGATGGGATTGATGGCTCCGGTACTGAGCGGGTTCTTCCGGGGAACACACTGGGGAGTGAAAGCAGAAGCCGGCGACGCCGGGCCCCAGGGCAAGGTGGGGGCTCCGCAGAGCCTTCGGTCATCTTACGAGCACCCGAGACTTCAAACCAGGAAGTGATCCTAGTCCGGACATGGACTGCGCAAGCGCTTGCTATACGTATCTACAATTCCCCACCCTGGTAACAGAAGTGCGCATGCGTAAATGGAAGCTGTCCCGAGGCAGATTTACGTTAGGAATACGTGCTCAGAGACCACGCCTTAATGAGGGCAGTGCACATGCGCAGAATTGGGCTAGAGCTCTTTGCTACTTGCTGGCGGTAGCGCTTCCTCTAGTCACATGACATGGAAATTAATTGACAGCTTTCACTTGAACACTATTCATCTCTTCTCTGTATATAGTAGATGGTGGTCATGCCAGGCCTGCTATTTCCTTGTTGATCTGAATGGTTTTAAAAAACTTACTGGCACACGGAGAGGAATGCACCAAGTTCACGCCAAATTAATAGAAGTGGTGCATAACACTTCCTTAATGTGTTGCATGAAATAGAAATATATATATATTAGAGGTGTACCGTAATGACATTTTTAGACCGAAACTGAAAATAAAAAGTTTATCAAGCCGAAACCAATAAATATTTTTTTCTAACCTTTTTAAAATGATTAATATAGTATGAGTTACTATGTCCACAATCATGAATAGACAGGAAGTGATGTAGATCATTCCCATTCATTCATATATACCGCTCTCCATCCTAACTCGCCTGTACCAGGATGTGCTCTCCTCCCCTCTGGGCGCTGCTCTGGGTCCCCACCGATCCCTGCGGCCTCTGCCGACACAGGTGGGGGGAGCAGTGGGTATCAGAGGGAACACAGCAGCGCCCAGTGGGGAGGAGAGAAACCAGAGATGCACCACATTTTCGGCAAAATTGTATTTTTGGCATTTTTCGCTAATGTACCATTTTGGGCCAAAAATTTGCAGCTGGTGCAACACTATATAGAACTCATCTTATAACATTGTTAAAATTTTATAGAAGAAATTCCAAATATTTAATATAACACCACGGCTTCTGAAAACAATAGTTGTCATGTTGAAAATTCCTTCAATACCTTGAGTCAGCAGCCTTGGACAAGTATGCAGATTAAGGGCCCGTTCACACCAAAATCGGACTGAAAACGTAGGTCCGTTGGCTTGCACTTTCAACCTCTGTTGACTTCCGTTGGTTTTTTTTTTCTTTTTTTGCCAATCTTTATTTTCATTAACATATTCTGTTTTTACTTCTGTTTTTGACGTGTTGCATTATGCTGCACCGAAAAGAAGAAGAGCATGCTCTACTTTTTTTCATCGCACTGCAATAGAACGCAATAGGTTGCAGCGGTGTGAATTGGTCCCATTCACACCTATACATTTTCTTGGTTACCTTCTGTTGGCATCTGTTGAAAAATGCATGTTAACAGATTTGGTGTACGGGGCCAAATACTTTTTTAGTATTGCTTCTCTATCTTGCATAGTTATTCCAGATCAATGATTCGGAAAGCACTGAAGCTAGAGGATCAGGTTAACAGCCAGGCTAGTAACCTCGGTGAAGACATTTTACTGTATGCCATGCTGAAAAGGTGTGCTCTTCTCTGGAACTTTTAGCGCTTCCAGAAGATGGGCAATGGCAGCCTCCAGAAACAAAGGGAAGCCCTAGCTGTGATAACAGTTGCCATGATAAATATTTGGAAACTTTTATATAACATATAATAAACATGATATATAAATAATATAATAAACATGATTTATTATGTTAATCTGCCATGGCAGCAATGACAATACACATACAAATACATAATATAAATCAGCTTTTAAAAACCAAAAATTGTGAATTGTAGTGGTGCTGTTTGGTTTTTGGTTGGGGACTTTATCTTGTTTACACTCTGTGTTATATATGCATTGCTACTAATGTTGAAACTATAAACAAAAAAAAGCTTATTTTTTGTATGTTTTTAATTTTTCCCAATAAAAAAAAGTATCTCATTTAACAAATATGTGAACTGTATAGTACACCATACTGTTTTTTGGCAATTCTCTGCCATAGCTAGAAATATTAGTGCCTTGAAAAAATGTAAACCACAAACAGCACAAAGGCATTGAAAACAACTGGGTAACAGAAATTCCAGCATTTGAAAAGCCTTTATCCGTGTGTGAATGTAGAACAAATTCACCCCTGCACACAATAGAGTTATGCAATCATCTACTTGTTTCAAAGTGCAGGGAGTGGCAAGTAAAATGAATGGTTCATGACAGTCTTTATACTAGATCAGAGATTAGCAGAAAGTGCAACAGGATCATCATTTCAGTTTTCTGCATATATTCCTTATTCTGTATCTTTTATCTATCACTATATTATGAATATAAGCCATATGGATAAAACTGTGGGGTTTATCCCACAAGAATGGTAATCACCCCCTCTAGGTGATCATCATAAAGAAACTTACAGGGTTATTCACAAAAGGGTGAAGGGTTTGGAGAAGGCAGGAGAAGTGAGCAATCTAGGGCAACATAGCTGAACTGGAAAGTGAGTTAAATTGGATCATTTTTCCAAATCAGATATTGTGTACTAGATTGCTCACTTCTTCTGCCTTCTCCAAACTCGTCACCCTTTTGTGAATAACCACGTAAAACTGTTCAGTTGAAGATGTTACTGTCCAAGAAATAAAGCCATTTTGAAACCATCAAGCCCCCTGTTCTGTTAAAATATGGCTTTTGATGACAAGCACAAACCTGACTCCATCTGGCAAATGGGTACACAGTCTTTGGAACCAGATTTTTTGAAATCAATTGTGGACACAGAGAGCAGTTTTCCATGACCCTGCTGCAGAGTAGCAACATGACAGAACCTCCCCATCACATTACAAATTCTTGTAAGCAAACCATAGGGTCCGTTCAGACAGTTGAATACACTGCTTGGCCCTCCAAAAAAGTCACCACCTAGATTTAGATAAGCAAATAGACAAAGGGCCTTCCATTGGATAATTTGTCTAGGTTCAGCAACGCTTTGTCCCCAAAAAATGAGGTCCACTGCCTTCCTGAATATACTGAATGACTAGGTCTTTCCACCAATGGATTTTTTTCTTCCCCGATGGTACGGGCATATTCCAAGATGACAATTCCAGGATTCCTTGGGGTCAAATTGTGAAAGAGTGGTTAAGGGAGCATGAGACATAATTTTCTCACATGGATTGGCCACCACGAATGCATGACATAAAAAAAGCTGAAGGTGGTCCAACTAAATATTAGAGTATGTGACTTTTTGGGGGTTTTCTGGCCAGGCAGTATATATGTACAGGTGAAACTCGAATAATTAGAATATAGTGCAAAGTTCATTTATTTCACTAATGCAACTTAAAAGGGGAAACTAATATATGAGATAGACTCATTACATGCAAAGCAAGATAGTTCAAGCCGTGATTTGTCATAATTGTGATGATTATGGCTTACAGCTCATGAAAACCCCAAGAACCCCAAATCCACAACCTCAAAAAAGTAGATTATTACATGCAATCAATAAAACAAGGATTGTACATAGAACAATATCGGACCTCTGAAAAGTACAAGCATGCATATGTTGTTGTATTGTGTGGCAATCCCACTGTAGAATTGGGTGTTAAGATCACATGAGACTCTCAGCGAGATGGGCTGAGACTTGTCAGGAAGCAAGGGTTTGTTGGGATTATGCTTGGCATCCTGGAACTGGGAGCTTTCATAGTGATTCAGGAGGGAAGATGAGATCCCCAGTCCTGGGTTCAGGCTTTAGCAGTGGCCAGCACTCGATAATTGCACAGGTGTGCACAGCCATTAGGAAAAGGATGCTGGCTAGGGGAATTAGCTCCTGCTGGGAAATAGAAACAGACCGTGTTCAGGTGTCAGGAGAACTTCCCCAGAAGTCAGAGGAGTCAGGCGAGCTTTGGCTGGGAAAGAGGAATCAGGTGTCAGGAGAACGCCCCCAGAATTTACAGTGGAGTCAGGTCGTGTGTGTTGGAGGCACACTAAGACAACCAGGGAGGCTGTGAGAAAACTGGTGAGGCTAGGAGAGCCGTGAGCCTGAGGGGCCACCAGTACAAGTGTGGGACAGCACTTCAAAGAGGACCAGTGGATGAGAAGTGCTAATGTTTAAAGTGGAAGCCAGGAGGCTATTCTTGTGTTGTTTTGAAGCCTTACATGAATGTTATGCTGAACAACCCCTGCGAGGGTATCCAAGATGGATGTATGAACTTTTATTTGAATAAAAGTGGGCTACCAAGCCCTTAAAACAGAATATTTTGTGAGTAGACAGCATTCTTAAGTGCTCACCATAGGTGCTAATATCCCCAAACATCACAATATATATCTATATACATACACAGTGTATATATACTGAAGTGTTATATTATCTATAGCATGTTTTGTGATCTGGGATGATTTTCATAATCTACAGCTCTTAGTAAAATAATGCCTGGTGGCCTTACCAAGAAGGTCCTTCTTTAGACACTTCCTTTTATAGGGTGACAACACTGTCCTGGTCTGCCAATTGCTCTCCTGCATTGTGAACCTGTCATGTGCACTACCTATGGAAATTATAAGCGGCCACGCCTTTGTTCAATGCATAGGAATGTTTTACAGCATAAAAGGTAGCGCAGCATCACTTCAAATTGTGGTCTCCTGAAGGATCAGTCCAACCAAGCGCGATATTGTAGTTATAGGTGAAGCCTGGCTTTCTGCATTGTGGTGCAACGCAACAAGCATGCGATGGCTAGGTGAGTTGTGGTGCCATTAAGAAATAACATTTCTGGCAGTGTAATATGTGACCACGTGCGATGTGGACATGCACTCAGTCCTGCATTACAGAAATTGGAACGGAGCCTCAAGGTGCCCATACACCTATCGATTATCATTCAGAAATCACACACAAATGGTCTTTGGTACGATAATCGATCAGCTGATGGGAATCCAACAATCCTTTTTACTGTACTCCTGGACGAATTGCACGATGGGCTATTTGAGCTAGAATCGAAAGAGGATTCTTGGCAGTGGAAGCGTTGATTTGTCAAGGTGGTGTAAAAGCAGTGATCTCTTATAGTCTCATGTAACATGTCTCTGTCTCCTACAGCATAACTCTAGTCTCCAACTACACCTGTAGCATGTTCAGAGTCTCTGGCCATTTCCTCCAGCAAGTCTCCATTGTACGATGGTCTTCTTTAGCATTACATATAAGAATTATTATGTGCAACCTTTAAGTGAGCTGAGGCGCCCTATGCTTTGTAAGTTGACAACCATCGACGTAGAGGCAGTGTACAAAATAAAGGGGTCTGTCAAACTGAGTACATCTAGTGGCATAAAAGCAGTGGCGGAGCTAAGGAACAAAGGGCCCTGGTGCAAGATTTTTTTTTTGGGCCCCCCCTCCCCCCAAAAAAACCCCCACAACCACAGCGCTCTCCTTCCGCAGCGCTTGGCCGGCTGTCACATTCTCTCCTCCCCGCTGGGAGACGGAGCAGCGTCCAGCGGGGGAAAAAGAAAGCAGGGATGCACCGCTATATAAGCAGAAAAATGGCACTTTCGGCATTATGCCAAAAGTGCCATTTTCGGCCAATATGTTTTGGCGGCCAATATATGGTGCAGCCCTAATATATACAGCAATACAGAATGGCACAGGCTATAGAGGACTACACATCCCAGCAATACTTTATATAACAATAGCATTTCTGTATAAAGTACTGCTGAGATTTGTAGTCCTCAGCAGGCGATTGCTTGTAAGTCATACAGCAATCGCCTGCTGTTAAAAGCGGTACCAAGAGCAGCCGTGTTCTTGTTTTAACCACTTCTGCGTGCCACCGTCTATAGACGTACTGCGGCCTGGAAGTGGTTAAAGTGACATTAAAGTAAAATTTTTTTATCTCTCCACCCAATGTTAATGTTAGCACTTACCTTCACTGATGTCTCTTAATCCGATCTTCTTTTCTGATGTTTTCATCTGTGCCTCCAGCGGTGCGGTGGGTCTCCGATCCAGCGCTGACTCCTGCGATTGCGTGGTACAGTGCGTTATTCACATGGTACTATGCGATTTAATGACTGCAGTAGTGTGAACAGTCCCTCAAAAACACATCTGACACACTCCAAAAAATGTTTAATTATTTATTTTTTCTTTTTAAGGTCCACCCAGTCTCCCTACCTTATGAGAACTTGAGTGGATCCTCAGCCTGGGGGGTCCAGTTAGGCTGCTGTGATGGAGCTCCATCCATATGTGCTTTGCTTGTACAGCTCCCTTGCGTGCCCTGTAGAGGTGTCCGGAGCCAGAATGTGATGTCACCATGGCACCTCTATAGGACACGTGAGGGAGCTGTAAGTAATGCTCGCATGGATGTAGCTCCCTCACGGCCATAGCCCCACCCCATCCCACTTCAAGCTGGTAATAGCTGCTTGTTGCGAAAACTGACAGTGCTGCGCTAGGGGGAGGCAGAGGAGCCTCTCACCTAGAAAAGTGGAAGGTATGTGGCGACCCACTGAAAACATGGTGGCAACCCACTTTTGGGTCACGACCCACCAGGCTCTAGATCCCTGGTTCTCAACTCATGGGTCGCGACCCAAAAAGTGGGTGGCGAGCCCTTCTGCAGTGGGTCGCGTCGCCCTTCCTGCATGGAGCAGCCCTGCAAGTCCCGACAAGAAAGTTAAAGTCCCGGCCTGGAGTACAGCAGATATCAAGCCACCTCAGTGCGGCAGATTGATATCAAATAGGACTGGTAGTTCAGTCTGCCTGGAAGCTGAGAAAGGTAGGCAGGCAGGGGGATGTGTATAGTTAGCTGGATTAGCATTTGTAATGGTAATGAAAAAAACAACAAATGTTACTACAACAGACTAGGCTTGCAATACATAATGTCACCTGTCAGTGCAAAAGCTGGGGGGAGGGGGGTTTCTACTTGCAACAGAGCCCCCGCTAATGCCCCCCCCCAGACCCCCACCCCCTCCTTCTGCAATGACCAGGGACGCTGATGGACATTATGTTGTCCAAGCCCATATAATGCCCATCAGTGTCCCCTGTCATATTGTCTCCTGTCAGTGCAGAAGATGTGGGGGGGCCTTAGAAGGGCTGTGCTGCAAGTAGAAAACCATGCTAATGCCCCCGGCCCCCCCACAATATCTGCATTGACAGGAGACAATATGACAGGGGACACTGATGGGCATTGTACACCACCATCCGCCATGGTTTTCGAGGTCCCCTGCTCTTCTTGGGGACCATAGCAATATGGACGGAGCTCCATCACAGCAGCCCCCACTGGACCGGAGGGACAACCCCAGTTCTTGATAAGATATGGATACTGGGTGGATCTTAAAAAATAAAACTTTTTTTTTTTGGAGTGTGTGTGTGAATGCCTGAGTGTGTGAGATTGTGTCTGTGGTTGTGTGTGTCTCTCAGTGTTTTTGAGGGTCCGTTAACACTAGTACAGTGTTAATTGCACAGTCCAGTGCGATTACCACGTTGTGCCATGCAAAATCGCACCTACCGCAAATTCTGGTGAGGTGGCTGCATTGCCATTCATTTGAATGGCACCCCAAACATACCTCCTGCCCGCAGTTTGATCGCCCGCAACGGAATGTGCGGTACCGCAATGCCGTGCGTTCCAATGCGGTGCGACTTGGGTCATGACTTAATTACCAAGGACAAATGTGGGTCCTGAGGTTAGACAGGTGGAGAAACACTGCTCTAGATTGTAGATGAATATTGCAGAAAAAGGCTGCTTATTTAACTGTATCCATTAATACTCTATTTGTATCTTTTATTTTTTGACTGGAATTCTTTCAATTAAAAAGGAGAACTATGGGGTCAGTGTTTTTCCCCATAGTTCTCCTTAGGGTAACGGGAGGACACAAACTAGCGTCCTCCCGTTACCCTAAGCTCAGTATACCGCGAGCTACAGCTCGCAGTATACTGAGACACGGCAGCCGGAGCGGTTTCCAACGTAGATGACGGGATCCACCCAGCTGCTTGAGTGACAGCTGGCTCTGCCTATCTAGAGGCAGATCCAGCTGTACCCGCCCCCTCCCCCATCCGTTCCGCCAGTCAGCGTTGGCAGATCGGAGCGGGGAGAGGGGAATCCAGCCCCTCCCCCTGCCACGGCAGAGAGCCGTGACAGGATCGAGAGGCGAGCGAACCCGGTATGTGTTCGCTCACCTCCCGATCTACTGAGCCGACCTGTGACAGTCTCATTGTCACAGGTCGGCTAGAACTATGAGGTGAGTGAAAAGCACTCACCTCATAATTCTCCTTTAAGCCTTTCTAGAGAACCGTGAGAGGACTGCATAACAGTCTTATCCTAGAAGAAAAAGGTTAAGGTGCACCCATGTAGCATAATGCTAGAGAAACTGCTATACAGACACTCTTGTGTCCACGTCAGTTTCTCTAGCATTATACTACATGGTGCATCTTAACCTTTTTTCTTCTAGGATAAGTACAGTATCGAATTTAATTCCATCTATGACACAGGCAACTAACATTTGCAGAATGAGATATTAGCCATGTTAGACTCTCAGGGAAAACTTTCCTTTAAAGACAGACATACTCATTGATAAACTTTCTGCACCTAATTGTATGTGACAATGGTAAATGTATAAAACTCATGCAGCATCATATTTACTTTAAGTGATAGAGACTTACATCTCAAACCACCTTTATTTGCAAATACTAGCTTGTCTGGTAAGAAATGGTAGAAGACACCAACCTTCAGATAAATGCTGTCCAGCATGGGTGTATACATTTTGCAGATTACGTTGCAGAGTATCACTTTGATCAACAGATCTCTTCATGAAAAAGTCATAGCTGGTGAAATATGTGTGTGTGTGTCCTTGCTTGCTTACCGGTGGTGAGATATTTGCCTGTTCTTGCTTGTATTGCCAAAGCCCTGGGACCTACTATGATATTCTCTCCGATTCAAGTGATGAGTTAATCTGGCTCAGGCAAGTTAAAAATGTTGCTCTTTTTGCCATAATATGGTGCAGTAGTACTCAGATATGTTCCAGCATTTTTTATTTTGTTTTAAATGTGCATTTATCCTTTTCTAATATTAACATATGCTTTACCTCCTTTACATAGAACTTCTGGCTATATTGTCTACATTAATTTATCTACTACTGCCCTACAGAGTGTCCGATTTTCTTCTTTGGACACCTTTGTGCAGAATATTATTTATTTTTTAATTTCTAGATGTATCAACACACTGTGCTAACATAACAAGCCAACTGCAAACTTGTTCTAGAACTATGCATCCAGTTTTACAGAAACATCCATGACTAGAAGACATCATTCTGTGACTGGAAGAAATTTGTCACAATTGTGTGCCCTGCAAAAAGACAGATTTGTGAGTTTATGAAGTCCATGTACAACGTATATGAATCCTAATGGGTATATTTGACTATGGTTGATTCAGGCCTTGCTTGAAGTGCTGGCTCTATCTTCTAAGAATGATACACAGTATCTGGTTCTTAGTAAATTGCAAAAGCTCTGAACTCTTGCAAATAGCATGCAATGTAAGGATAGTCCAAGGGTGGCTATTGGAACATGTGCTTGTGACTTATCACAACATTATGAGATCAATGACACATCTTAAATTACACCTCCCTATGTATCTTAATATGTTTATTCCACTCTGTTGACAGTGTAATATGTATATTATATACCTCAGAAATAATAGCCTAAATGCATTTGCTTTTTTTAAACAAAAAAATACTACAATTGGATCACACCTGCACACCATTTATTGCTTCAGTAATTATACAAGGCACTGGATGTTACACCTCCGAGTAAAAGAGACAAGTGATTGAGAATAAAGAACGATTTAGGCACAGAGGCAGCATCCAAGGTTAGAAATGTTGTGAGATTGTCATAGGTCATGTTACAAATGAGCCCTTTATACTGCACGGAGGTGGATTACCTACCACGAGAATACTAGAGCCGACAGAAAACCTAGACTGGAAATCATCTCATATTTCAGAAAAGTGCAAAACATTCATGATTTAGGATTTAAAAAAAATTTGGTTCTAATGTCCAATTCTACAGTGTGTGCACATCTCATTTTGCAATCAGACCTGCACTGTTAGTACCTGAGTGATGAAGCAGGCATTTTGCATGGATAATGATCCAGTCACACGTACCTCAACAATGAGGTTAAAAACACTGTAGCTTCTACCACAGAAGAAGCTTTAAGACTTATTATGATGATGATGATGAAGAATGCAGAGGAGGGGATTTGTGAGAATGGGAGGAGCACCACAATACACAGCGAGACAACAGCGGGAGAGGAGTTGACAAGGGTACTCAATCATCAGTCTACTGTGCAGTGCCCTAGTGCACAGGGTTTGGGGCCTGCAGACAACACACTTCTGGGATGACTGGGAATCAGTGAGCTAGAATGAATAAAAGAAAAAGAATGTATTTTAAAATATAAAAAAATGAAGTCTAAAGCTTTACAACCACAGGAAAAAAAAAAAAAGAGAAAATAAAGATAAGGGTGATAGAGAATTTCCGTAATTAGAAAAATATAAAAGTATTGAGTTTGCCAGCATGTTTATTGGAGGTATGACAGCAAGAGTTGCTTGCTAATAGTTATATAAGTATGCACATAAGTTTATAACATTCCTTCAGAAACAAGATGTCCATTTGATCAGACAAGAGAATAATTATGTTCTGGAAGCTGCTGAAAAGTCATTGAAACCTTATTTGCACAAAATAAAAATAATCACAAAAATATAACAAGGTCTTTACTGCGAGCTCTGGAAAAAGCGGCCAGGATGCTTGCGAATACCACATCTGGAGATTGGGAAGCATCTACTGCTGTGTGGATTCCATGGCGTTGGTAATATTCCACAAGGGGAGCAGTCATAGTGTGATAGGCCTCCAGCCGGGATTTCAGAGTAACTTCATTATCATCAGAGCGTCTCACCAAAGGCTCACCAGTCACCTGTGGAGAGGTTAGCATTTGTATAAATAAGCCCTAGTAATTGCCAGTCAAAAGATTCTGAATGCAAAATCATAGAAAAAGGCAGAACAGAAGCCCCTAACAATAGTAGCCCAGCAAAAGCCAGCAAGTGCGCAATTCAAAGGTTAAGTTCATTAAGCAATATGTGCATTCTGCTCATAGAATATAAACTTCCATTCAATAGCAGAATACAGCCCCTTCTATGAGCAGAAAAATGTTTCCAGTTCTCTGGTTCTCTTTGCTCTAACAATAAGGGACATGCTGAATAGTGTGTGGCTATTCTTTCTTCTTAGATTTTTGTTGGAGGGAAACCAGAAAATTGAAAGGCAACTTGTCAGAACAGATATGCTATAAATATATTAAAACATGCAAATTCCAGGGCTGTCATTATCCTCTGTTCACTATCAAGTGATCCACTACCAAGGAAAAATAATTTGCATATCCGGTCCCCTACCCCTGATATGCAGTTGCCTGTTCCAGTTCAGTAAATTGCCAGGAAATGAAAGACAAAACCAGGATGACAGCCCTGGGAGCTGTTGTACCTTAAAAAAAGGTCAGCTTCTAAAATTCCTTTATTGACAGGTTCATTTGAAACTCTGGTCACACAATGCAGTGAAAGCTTGTTCAAATAAGGTCTAAATGTATGCTGTAAAAGAGCAATATGCTGAAGCCACAATCTCACATGACATCAGGTTCTGGACTGCATATCTACTGCTCTTAGACTGAAAGAATAAAGCCTAATTCACACAGAGAGCATTGCCCAATACAGTGTAAAAGGCAGTTTCCTTATACACTTGGAGCTGCATAAAGAAGCATGGGGGCAGCTCATGTAAGTCTATGAAGATGTAGGAGTGATGCACCCTCTCACGCTGCTTCCCAGCTCCAAAAGCCACACACAGATGATGTAAGGACCTGGATCCATCATGTGTGCCGCCGAGGCTGTGCACTGTGCGCAGTTGTCAAAACTTGGAGCTGCGGGAAGCAGAGTGTGAGTGTGCACAGCTTCTGCGTCTCAGACTTAAACAGAAGCTGATTAATTCCTATTTTATGTGGTCTAGAAAGCCGTTTTCAAAACCAGCCCTCAGGGACTACCAACACTGTAGGTATTCCAGCACTCCTCAGATTCACATGTGAAATACCTGGTATGGTTCTTTGATAAATACAGATGTGTTACTGTCAAGGTCTAGAAAGCATGACTTTTCAATGGTATTTAAGGACTAGTAAAATGTCGGTGTAGTGCCTGCACTGTAAACTCACATCATCTTTCATGTTTTCTTTGGGAGGATTGAACTCTTCATGGTATGACCGCCCACTTGATTGGTGTATCAGTCTACATAAACAGATAAGGAAAAAGTTGACACAGTAATGAAGCACAATCTGAAACACCAAAGAGGCTTAGATTGAGTGAATCCAAGAAATATTGTGCTGCGGTTACCTGCCACAGATCCTCCTGACAAGCAAAGAATCGTCTACGCTAAATTCGATGACTGAATCAAGTTTTTCTTGACGCTTTTCAAGAAGTTCATCAAGCTAAAAAGGAACAGGAATGACAACTTCATATTACAACATAGAAAATATAACACTTTATTGGCTGCTATATCTGCAAAGTAAAAAAGTGAAGTCTTTTAAGTGGTGACAGGCAGGTTTTTTTTTTTTAATGACAGAAAAGACTGTAGGTTTCTCCTGCCATAGACTCTTCCTCCTTCCAGTCAGCACTTTTTTCTATAGGTTTTACACTGAGCCGTGCATGTACAGCTCAGTGTACAGTCTCTGCATCATCCAGGCCCAGCCAATCAATAGACCGAAAACTGTGAACCTTTAGGCTGGGTTTACACCTAGGCGTACAGAATATGTGCTTTTGCTGCACGTTTTTACAGCGATTTGCGGTAAAAGAAACGCGTGACAAACGCACGTTTCCGAGGGCTATCCCGCTGTATCCTAATGGATACGCGTGACAAATACAACCCAAAGAAGCTCCTGTACTTCTTTGGGCGTAGGGCGTTTTACAGCGCGTTCCTACGTGCTGTAAAACGCCCAGGTGGAACCATGCCCATAGGCAATTATTGGTTTTCACATGTTGAGCCCAGGTGTGAACCAGGCCTTAGTAAGACCAGGAGAAAAATGAAAGAGATGGAGGGGAATGCTGACATTACAGTGCTGGAGCGGATCGTTTTGCTAGGTAGCGCTGCCATTGCGTGCATACTTGCATAATATGGCGAAAACCTCCTGGGGGGGGGCAGGGGGTCAATATTTTAAATTTAGCCTGGTGCTTTACTCCCACTTTAAAGCTTTAGGCAGATATAGATGACACAAATTGATGCAGCTGTGTTATCATAAATGCATAATTTGTTTTTAATTAGGGCTGGTAAAGATTAGAATTTTCGTGTTCGATTAATCAAAATGTTTTTTAATCGATTAATTTTGATTATAAACGTACATACAGATCCAACTCCATTGGCCTATACACATACAGCACAGCAATGAAGTAATAAAATGAACTAGGATCCCACTAATCCAGCACGTTATTAATCTCACGTGCCCCGCCTAATATGGCCGCCGCTTGAGTGGGGCAACTCAGAATAATAACGTGCCGGATTAGTGTGATCCTAGTTCATTTTATTACTTCATTGCTGTGCTGTATGTGTGTAGGCCAATGCCTTGGCTGGCGCTCGTGCAGAAAGTTTCTTGGGCAAACTCACCAGCCCAAGTGGCTCCGTCGGCTAACGAAGGGGGGAGGAGTCCTCCCCTTCGTTAGGCGTCACGGACATAGACGTCACCGGACTCCTCCCCCCTTCCCTTCGTTAGCCGACGGAGCCACTTGGGGAAAGGGGGGAGGAGTCCGGTGATGTCAATGTCCGTGACTTCACCGGATCTCCGACGGGTCTCCCGGAAGCCGGCGGAGAGGCCAGTGTTTTCATTAGCGATCAAAATTATTTTAACCGATCAAAAAGTTTAACGATTAATCGAGAAATGAATCTTTAATTTCCACAGCCCTATTTTTAATGCAAGCAGTGCAAGTACCTGAATTTGACCTGGTATCAGCCTATTGCAGTCCCAGTACAAAAAGGCTGAATTGTGAGAGGAAGAAGTAGTACAGAGAGCCCATCAGTTCATGAACTGACACGAAAACAAGGAAAAGAAAACAAGGAAAAGACAGAGTGACAGAGAGATGAGCTCATCACTGAGCTGCTTCTCCTTTCACTGTGCCAGGCTCAAGCCGAGGTGGGGGGCAAGACAACCTGGGTTCGCAGGAAGTGGGCTGAATGTTGCCAACCATCAAACTTGAGGACATCTAGTAGCAGAAAAAGTACCCCAGTGGAAATCTCTGTATTGAAGCTAAATATTCCAGTAAAAGCTGTTTTTTTATGTTATCTTTATCTTTCATTTTATCTAGTGTTTTTGACTGAGTTCTTAATTTATTTTTGTAACTCATTCGCCAACTGTTTAAATGAAAGATGAGCAGTGAGATGTCAGCCCAGCTCAACATCCAAAACGTGGAAGTTGTTGATGCATTTTATTTTGTTTTGTTTTCGGAGAAACTGTCACCCAGCTGTACAAAGATAACCCAGAAGGTTATGGCAAGCAGGAAGGACAAGAAAAGCCCTCCAGTTACCAATGAGTAGCACAGTAGAGCCTTTTTCTTTCCCATTCTTTTTTGCTCAGTTGGCTAGTTGTTCTAAAAAGGCATTATTGTGCTACACATTGGTTCAGTGGAGGGCTTGTTTGGTTTTTTTTAGTCCCGTCTTATTAGCTTCTGAGTAACTACATTCTTGTTGGCTGCCAAGCCCTATTCCACAAAAGCCATTGTTTCAACACACCGCACTGAACCAACAAGCCTTTGGAATACATGGTTCTATAAAATTAGACTACATCTGTAATATACAGCAACACTTCTGTATGGAAAATGAGCCACTGGCACTAAAAGGAATAATATATACAGCTCTGCCCACTGCCTTGAAATGAGGAATAATGCCCTTATGTTTTGAATCCAGGATGGAAAGAGACATGCGAGTACCTTCTGTTCTAAGAAGGCTCTAATGTGCTAGGCTCTGGTGCCCGATATGAAGTGTTGTCCTGGGATAATGTTTCAAACTATTGTTTGCAGAGTGAGATGTCAACAATATCAGCCTCTATGCTTCATTTAGAAACAAATCTGCATCTAAGTTAAATACATTCCTAAATACTAAGTTTTCCTGGTTCACTAATGTAGCTGAGTGACTGCATTATCTGTAGAGGATTTTATGCTCCTTTCATCCAAAAGGCGTTACCATTTCTGCTTGCTTGACAGTGCGAGGAAATCCATCTAACAGGAATCCCTTCTTACACGGAGGTGTATCCAGATTCTTTTCAATCAACTCTACGACCATTTCATCACTGACCTAAAGACAGAAGAAAGTCATCACACAAATTGTTAGCAAACAATGTTTACAGCAACATGCATTCCAGCAGGTGACTGACAAACACTTACTAGTTTTCCTGCATCCATTGTAGCTTTTAGACGTTTTCCCAGCTGTGATCCCGATGCCACCATAGCTCTTAACATATCTCCTGTGGCCAGATGACAAACACAGTATTTTTCTGCTAGTTTCGGAGCCTAAAATAAACGGAGACATCTTAAATGAAGTCACATATAAAACAATAATGTTTCATGATTCACCACAGATTACTTCTGGATAAAAAATTTTAATCAATGAGAATATGTGAAATCCTATCCTAGACCATTTTGCTGGCAAAGCAGACTTTCACTTACCAGCAGAAGACCATAATGGCCTGGGCTTGGCCCCCCGCATGTGTGCTATGCCATCTGTAATTTCAATGGACATCCCTAACCCCATGTTGCCATGACAAACATCATTGAACCTAACCCCATGTTGCCATGATGGGTTAGAAACTACTGAAGTGCAGAGACAGCGAGTCATCCAACATTTTCAAGGACATCAGCAATTAGTGCCGGTATATTTCAGTATAGGTTTAAAAATAACTGCTGGGACAAAGATGAAGTAATCTGCATTCACAGGTCACCACATGTATGCACTATGTAACATGAGCAATGAAAGCATAGTCCACGCAGGATATTGATCTGCTTCAAGATGGGCAGTCACTGCAGAGAATGTACTTTACCCAGAGAACCCCCTTACACACATGCAAATGACAAGCTAAGGTTTTCAGGCATTTTGCATTGGACTCAGTTTATTTCTTTAGGTTTACACTTCAATGTATAACCAAGCTCACTAAACTTAATGTGAAGTACAACAATGTCTCAAAAGTCATCAAATGTCTATCTATAGTGAAAACTTAGTGGAGAAAGCTCAGAAACCCTGTCAAGGGTTGCGTCGCTGCTAGATTCTCACCCTCTGTATATCCTAGAACAGATAGTGAAGAGAAATTCAAATGTGTCCCCAGAACTAGAGGCGAGGGTGAATAATTTAATTGGGACTCCTCATCAGGTGACAGCTGAGGGATTTCTCATTGGCATGGTCTACAATGCACTCACTTCCTGATGCAAGGCCACATTCACACCTAGGTGACAGCATTTTGTGCTTGTTTCTACACTCGTTTTAGCTGCATGTTTCTGTGCACATTTTATACGCATGTACTAAGTTGCACTTTTTGCAAGCAGATTGTGACGCCTTGATGTAACTGGACAAATGCATGTATTATGCATGCAACTGTGCGTTTTTGAGTGTGTCAATTGAAGTCTATGAGACCAAATGAACTTAAAAGGAGAACTATGAGATGAGTGATTTCCACTCACCTCATAGTTCTAAGCCGACCTGTGACAAAGAGACTGTCACAGGTCGGCTCAGTAGATCGGGAGGTGAGTGAACACATACTTGGTTCGCTCACCTCTCGATCCTGTCACGGCTCTCTGCCGTGGCAGGGGGAGGGGCTGGATTCCCCTCTCCGATCTGCCAGCGCCTGACTGGCGGAACGGACGGGGAAGGGGGCGGGTACAGCTGGCTCTGCCTCTAGATAGGCAGAGCCAGCTGTCACTCACGCAGCTGGGCGGATCCCGTCATCTACGTCGGGACCGGCTCCGGCGTCTCAGTATACCGATGAGCTGTAGCTCGCGGTATACTGAGCTTAGGGTAACGGGAGGACGCTAGTTTGTGTCCTCCCGTTACCCTAAGGAGAACTATGGGGAAAAACACTGACCCCATAGTTCTCCTTTAATCTGCCATAAAGAAGCTCGTGTACTTTTTTCAGCGATGGGCGTTTTGCTACAAGCAGCAAAACAGATGTGAACATAGCCATAGAAATGACTGGGATTTTGTTTTGGCCATTTTTTAGGACAGAAAAGCACCACAAAACGCTAGGTGTGAACAGAGCCTAAAACAGAAATTGCAGTGAAATCTTCGAAATAAGATAAACATACACAGCAGAAAATAGAAATTACAGGAATTTTAACTTTTCCTTTTTCTATCCAAATCCAATATACAAAAAACAGCATACATTCATTTAACTCTGCTGCTAAAATAAAATGTTCCCTGCCAAGAAGACATTTCTGGGAGTGCCGAATTCCTGGTCTTACACCATGTGCTGTGAACCCCTATAGACGGCACAGCCAGCAGGATTGGACTTATGTCATACGCTTCTTCATAAGAGCAATCATAGAAAATCAGACTTTACCTAAACCATATCAGATTTGCTTTTATGGGTTATTTCCATGGATTACAGTAAGGTACACTTTACAGTATTGGTTTATGTTAAAAAATCTGAGGGTTTAATGTCACTTTAATATTAGGTTTTTGAATATGTCTGCTCATCATTCTATCCACATTTGAAAATAACATTTAAAACCCCAACTCTGGAATTGAGGGGAAAAAACCCACTTTGTAGTGCCTCCCAACCCCAGACATAAGGATTAAATATTCATTAATTCTAGGGGGTAGAGAAGCTTTATTACTTACCTTAATCCTTGCTCTGGTGCGCTATTCTTCCTGACCCTTTGGGCTATAGGCAGCCCCTTGGCTTTATCACATACAATGCAGGACAATTACTTCAATGCATTCACACTGGCACTCCTGTGTTTAGCTTTTCTAAACACATGCGCAGTTATGTGGGAAGTATAAACAACTTTTAGGCTCCGCACATTCATCACTTTTTCCTGCATTTAGATGTTCCTGCTTTAAAAGGATAACTATGCGGTGAGTGATTTTCACTCAACCTCATAGTTTGAGCCAACGTTAGACAATGAAACTGTCACACGTCGGCTCAATAGATCGGGAAGTGAGCAAACACATACCGTCGCTCGCTCACTTCTCGATCATCTCCCTGCAGAGAGCAGTGACTGTCAACTCACGGTTCCCTGCAGGGATTCCCCCCCTCCTCTCCAGCGCTGACTGGCGGAACGGACAGGGAAGGGGGGCGGGTATAGCTGTCTCTAGATAGGTAGAGCCAGCTGTCAATCACGCAGCTGGGTGGATCTCGACAGCATTGTCTGGATCGCCCCTGGCTGTGTCGGTCTCAGTATAATGCGAGCTGTAGCTGGCGGTATACTGAGCTTTGGGTCACGTGAGGACGCTAGTTTATGTCCTCCCGTGACCCTTTAGGAGAACTATGGGGGAAAACACTTACCCCATAGTTCACCTTTAAAGTGGGTTTAAGCACATTACTTGCATTCAGGAGTTCTATTCAGATCCTAGACACACCAGACTTGTATTTTTCCTGAACGCAGGTAAACTGACCACAGCTGAAGGCATGTAATCACAACATGTGAATAAATCCATTATAAAATCATTAGATCCATACATTCATTTAGAAAAACGTTTTAAACACTAGTAGTAATCTATTCACGTGTTCAATTGCCCGTGTGGAGGAGGCCTTAGTCCTGCATTGCTATGTGCAGAGGCACGCGTGAGACCACCGCCTGGAGCGCCTTAGAGAGGAGGCTTCAGGGGACCAATCTATAGCTGGCCATACACCTAGCAATTTTTTTTCATACAACCTGCGGGCTGAACGAAAACAATTAACGCAATTCCTCCATCAACACAAACATCGAGGAATTGCCGATGTTTGCATTGTATTCTGACCGGTGCCGCCGGCACCCGATCAGAGCGGGCAGCTCATTGGCTGCCAGCTCTGATCATACGAAGACTTTCCAGCCGCCTCCTTTGATCAGCTGATTATGGAATGCTGGCTGACAGACAAGTTTTGATGGCCACCTTTAGAGATAAAAGGAGCCTTACAAAGCAAGAAATAAGGCAAGGATTAAGCTAGCTGTACACTTCTCAAAAGTCAACCAAATCCTGCTGACTCGACCCACATTTCAGCTTTAAGTGGCCCTGTCAACACCACTCCATTCAAGGCAATTTTCAATCTAATTTTGTTGAAGAAAACAAAAATTATTGGTGCAATAACGCCTGGAGCCAGTCAGTTTAATCCATTGTTCAACTGTCAGAATACCATGGCCTAGGAGTGTACGGCCAGCTTTACTCCTTATCTCCTCTATTCCTGTGGTGCAAACCCAGTACAAGGGTAGCTTTTCTTCCTTGTGCTGTCACAGTTGGGCTTTAAAGCAGAACTCGGAGCAAATGAAATCTTTAACTCTTGCAGTGGAGCTACCCCTGCACTGCAAGGGTTAAGATCTTGGTTTGTCTAGGGAGTTAAAATAAAGTTATACTCACCCGAATCAGGATCCTGGCTTGCTCTTAGACTGGGCACTTCCGCCTCATTCTCCTTCCGCTCCAGCGATGGAAATCTCCATCAGCGTCCTCACATTCTATACATTGTATAGAATGTGGGGACTCACAGGACCTCTTGAGCAGAGGGGGAGCGGGGCTGAAGGAAACAGTCTAAGAGCAAGCCAGGATCGTGATTCGGGTGAATATAAAACTTTTTAACTCACTAGACAAGTCCAGCACTTAACCCTTGCAGTGTGGCCCCACTTCAAGGGTTATGATTTTATTTACCCAGAGTTCTGCTTTAATCCATGCACGTCATAGACATTTATTTTTATATTGAACTGTGCAGTGTTAATTTAGATTACCATAGTTCTGGGTAAATGAGGCAGGTTTGATGCCATGCTGGGACTTGACTTGTGATCACATGTATGCAGCCTGCTAGATGAAATGGTGATTATGATCTCCAATCACGAACCATCCCTATAACAAGGCGGCTTCGTGTAACTATATACGAAGTGCCCACATTCATGGCGTGTAGCCAGTGCTTATGTCTCAATGATTATAAAAGGCAGTTCATAGCCACAGTGGCGTAACAACCGGGGGTGCAGCAGGGGCGCTGGCCCCGGGCGAAAAGTGAAGGGGGGGCGCCGGCCGAAAATGGCACTTTCGGCTGAATGCCGAAAGTGACATTTTCCTAAATATCAGGGGTCTGTTTAGACCCCCAATATTTCCCCGAAGCCCCTAAAAGTAAAAAATAAAAATATTTAATAAAAAAAATAATTAATAAATAAAAATTGATTTAAAAAAATGAAAGTTTCAAAAAAAATAAAAAATATTAAAATTTGAAAAATTAAAATAAAAACATGTGTGTGTGTGGGGGAGGTGCAGGGTACAGTTCCAGTGGTTGTTTATATAATGGGCGGGTGGGGGCGAAAAAAAAATTCTGCCCCGGGCGCCCAGAACTCTGGTTACGCCACTGCATAGCCAGCAGCTATAGCATCTGACAGGCTGAACTCACCATTCACTCACCCGGGTACGTATTACAATAGCACGCCGAAATGTAGGCTGCCCAATCACAGCGTGCCACGTCATTACACCTCCTCCCCGTGCAGGCATCGTAGTCGCTGGCAGAGAATGTGAACTCGGCTGAGCTTCACACACCGTGCACAATTAAAGAAACATAAATGCTGCTACACTATTTACCTGAGTCCCCTTCCCGGCTCCTGGCGGCCCCAGAAGGATAGCCCTAATCCCGTCCATGACGGAGCCCCGCTCGGTGCCCTCTCTGGGAGCCATATTTCACACGAAAGAGCCGTCAGCGTTCCTAGACACCTTCACACTCACAAAGGCCACCCCGCCTAGTCCTCAGCGTAATTGGGCAGATTGTCTGCGTCACTTTGGAAAGGAGGCGCCTATTGGATAAGGAGCGTGTCGATTACAAACCATATTTAGCCACTAGAAAGGTAATTGGACAGTTGCGAAGTTGTGGGCTGTACTGTAAAGGCGGGAAGCGGAAGATCCCCAAGGTGTCCCGGTGGGTGGGGAACACGTGGCTCTCGTGGGGCGGGGCCTGTTTGTTAAAATGTCACTTTAGAAGCAATTCGTGACCCTGTGTGATTTTGATCTGATAGGTGACAGGGAGGGGTGGAACATGTCAGTATCACTGAGACACGTAAAACCCATTTGTAGCTGGAAATTATACCAAATTGTAAGTCTGAGCACATTGATACAGTAGTATTGCACTAATGTGTGGGATCTGCCTGCTTTGCGAGCAACATCTCACAATGCACAGTAGCCTGTGCTATTGCATTGCCATTCATTCTGAATGGCAGCTCCCAATGAGAATGCTTTGCAATGCCATGCAACACACAGCATCACAATAGCATTTATTGTCATCCTTTGATTAAATAAATAAAAAAGGTAGCCGGTGGGTGCATTGGGTAGGGTTGCCACCTTCCAGGATTCACCCGAACAGTCCGGGTTATGAATGCTGTGTTTTATGGCAGCAGAAACCCGGACACAAGATGTTAGGCAGACAGGGGCAACCAAAATTAAGATAGGGGCTACTGGCCACCTACTAAAAATAGTCTCAACTGTGGTATTTACATATGAATGTGTGGCGCTATTTACATATGAATAAGCCAGGACTCAT
This sequence comes from Nanorana parkeri, assembly GCF_000935625.1. Lineage (NCBI taxonomy): Eukaryota > Metazoa > Chordata > Amphibia > Anura > Dicroglossidae > Nanorana > Nanorana parkeri. The sequence goes on along the minus strand of NW_017307025.1, from coordinate 691,049 downwards.
CGCTAGAGTGTTCGGATTTTGCTTGAAGAAAAGGTGGCAACCCTAGCATTGGGATGCCATTCAGAATGCATTGCAGTGCACCAAGTGTGTCCCTGCCCCATGAGCTAGCATGTGCTGAATGCTAAGATGCCTGTGTGTGTTGTGCTTCAAAGTAAACCTTTTTTAACATAAATCCCGACTTTTTGAGATGAGAAATAGTGATGTGCTGAGGGCTTGGTGCAAACCAAGTTTGACCAAGCACGTGCCACTGACACACATCCCTTTTGGCCCAATGAGGTGCCACCGGGGCATTCCTTGCCCTTCAACTACATGTCACAAAGTGACAGGTAATTCCTCTGCCACAATTATGTGGGCTGGAAGTGGGGTGTTAGTGACCAAGCCCTAGTCGCATGCTTACCATCTCACATACAATCAGCTGAGGGACCGACCACAACTGGGAGAATCACTGGGAAGAGGACAGTGCTGGAGCCTGAGTGAGGATTATAAGTAATATTGCATCCATGTGCACCTTGCTAAAGGCTAGTTACAAATTGATGTGGTTGCCATATTTGTTTTGTTGGATTTGGTGTGGGGACACAATGGGGGCTTCAGCTGCCATTGTGATGTACTGGGCTTCTGGTGTGTCCCTGTGCTTTTTAGGAGGAATGGGCTGCCTTCGTGGAGAACCATCACCCAATTCATCCTTTGCTATATATATGCTCCAAGATGGAGGCTCTCATAGATTAGAGTTAGGACCACATTACAGAGAGGAGCCTTGATGAGGCAGTGTGGCTTCCACATATTTTGCAAAAGTTGTGCAACTAAAACCTCTGTTTTTAACCCTAAAAGTTAGACAGTGTCATTGTTTTCTTTTTGCAGGCTAGCTGGTAAGTGTGCTGGGAAATGTGTATTTTTGGTATCAACAAAGTCCCCTTCTATGTCAAATGCCATGCAGTGTATCATTGTTTGAAAGATTTCTCCTGGGCAAATCCTTTGAGACTTTGCATTTCAATCAGGCTTTGCTTTAAATCCATGGTAGCAGTGAACCCAAACCTCATCCCCACTAGCAGGGACAGACAGCAGTGTCTTAGATGATCTCACACTGCAGATATACAGGAGTGCCTATACACCCTCACATATCAGGAAGTGTACTGATATTTTTTCAGGAGGAATTTAAGGTAAGGTTGTAAGGAATAATTAACATTTTTAGATGTTTCGAATTTCGAATTCAGGTCAAGAAAAACTCAGCAACCCCCTCCCAGTTTCTAAGCCTTCTTCCTTCAAACAAAAACAAACAAAATAATTATCTAAAGGTCCACTTTAAAAGTAAGGGCAAATCTAGGTGGTCATATCTGTTTGAATGACTCGGGTTGCTCGTATGTCTCCTCTAGGCTATTAAACATGAGTTGGGGCACTCTATTTCAGATGCTGATCGGGAAAAGACCTTTTCTCGATTTTTAAATCTATCATACTGGTTCAAGCGCAGGAAAGGAACTTTAAGATCTTGACTAGATGGTATAGATGCCATTCTGTGCTACACAAAATAGTCCCTTCCCTCCCTGATTGGTGTTGGCAATGTGATTTGGAGGAGGGTACTATGCTCCACATTTGGTTGTCTTGTCGCCTTTCAGCTAGCAGGGTTGTAAGCCCCAGACATTGGAGGTCCCCATCTGTTGCCCAAATCCAGGAATGGGTTTGTGTACTCAATTATATCTTGCATGTGGAGGAACTCATGGCTTGTTTGTGTGATTGTTACTCTGCCTTTGTGGTGAAGTTGAGCACATGGATCGAGGTTTTTGTTTTGTTTTTTCCGCCTTTCCTAGGCTTCACCCTTTTTTGTGAACAGAGCTTGCAGCTACTATGGAGGGTTTCACGTTCTTTCTAAACCTCGACCAGGTTCCCCCTTTCCACCCTCCCCACACCTTCCTAAGTTTTCCTTTTTTTCTTATCTTTTTCTTTGGGTAAATGAGTGCATGGTCCTTCTCTAGGGCAGGACATCTCAGCATTGGTGATGTGGGGCCTGCTTTGCGTACATCTTTGTCAACTTCTTTATTGTTTTGGCATTGAATGCCAGCACCAACCAATTAATAGCTATGCACTTTATGGGTCATGTAATTCTATTTTTGTGTATACTATCTGTATGCTGTTATGTACCTTTCTTTTTCTTTTATATGTCTTTTTGAAAACTGTAATACATTTTATTCTTGGGGAAAAAAAGGCAAATCTGGCCACATTTGTCTGCCTAGATCTTACCAGCATTCATCCTGAACATTATGGGAATTTCTAATCTGGTTTAGGCAAATAAGGGATTAGCCCTTTCACTGCCACCAACATAAGCCATACATCAGCAGTAGCAGGGCCCAACAAGCAGATTTACGGGGTATTATTATTGTACAGGATTTATATAGCGCCAACAGTTTGTGCAGCGCTTTACAATATAAGGAAGACATTACAATCACAATACAATTCAAGACAAGATGGCAAGGAGGGCCCTGCCTGTGAGGGCTTACAATCTAAAAGGGAGGGGCAAGTAATGCAGGAGGAGGTAGCTGCGTGGGGATGAATTGTTTGAGAACGTGATGGTTGAGTGGTTAGGTTGAGGGGTCACCTAAAGGCAGTCAGAGTGGGAGATAGTTGGACAGGTTGGGGTACAGAGTTCCAGAGGATGGGAGAAACTCTAGAGAAGTCCTGGAGGCGAGCATGGGAGAAGTTGACAAGGGAGCTGGAAAGCAGGAGGTCTTTGGAAGAGCGGAGGGGATGGTTAGCGTGATACTTTGAGACCAGGTTTAAGATATAGCCGGGGAGTTGTGGATGGCTTTGTAAGTTGTTGTTAATATTTTAAATTTTATCCTTTGGGCTATTGGAAGCTGCTGCGGGGATTGGCAGAGGGGGTTGCAGACACTGAGCGGTTGGTTAGGTGAATGAGTCTGGCAGCAGCATTCATGATAGACTGAAGGGGCGATATCCTGTGTAGAGGTAGGCCAATGAGGAGGGAGTTGCAATAGTCAAGACGGGAGATAACAAGTGAGTGGATGAGTAATTTTGTGGTTTCTTTGGTGAGGAAGGGGCGTATTTTGGAGATGTTGCGAAGGTGAAGGCGGCAGGATTTGGATAGTGATTGGATGTGGGGAAGAAAGGTGAGGTCCGAGTCAAGGGTATGGTTACATGTGATACGCCAATTGTTGCTTTAACACTGGACGTGATTTACATCAGCTCAATCACTTCCAAGGACTCTAAAACGTGCACCCGACACCACCCCACACTTCCCCGCAATGTTTGCCAGGCTCTGCTGGGAGGTTTTAAGACACATCTCACCCTCTCCATTGTCACGGATCGGGACTCACGGGCACGGCATCCATCAGAAATTTTGGGGACCCTTACACGGCTTTAGGCTGGGCCCCCTGCGCCGCCACCCTACAGCCCCTCCCCGCCGCCTCTACACTGAGCCAGTCACACTGTTAATTGGAATGGAGTGCAGGGATGGAGAGGATGAGTATGATGGTGGAATGGAGGGCAGACATTGGGTATGATGGTGGAATGTGGTGCAAAGGATGGGTATGATGGTGGAATGGAGTGCAGGAATGGAGAGGATGGGTATGATGGTGGAATGGGGTGCAGAGGACGGGTATGATGGTGGAATGCAGTGCAGGGATGGAGAGGATGGGTATGATGGTGGAATGGGGGGGG